>NW_019384374.1:302675-323088 GCF_000671375.1 Centruroides sculpturatus | reverse complement strand
CAGTGGCGTACCGTAGTGGGGGCGGCAGGGGCGGCCCGCCCCGGGCGGCACTTTTTAAGGGGCGGCAAAATTTCACAATAAATAATAATAATATCTTGTAAAAATTTGAAAGATCCTAATCTATACTTGCATCGCGCCTACGATAGTGCTATCGTCCGGATAGTCCGGAAATCGGCTCGCCGTCCGGGTGAAGTAGTAATTGTTTCATCCGAGGAAATCCCTGCGAAACCTGTTGACCTTTGTTTGTTTGTTTTTTTTTTGCTTGTACGATTCATTCGCGTTCATATACACCACTAATATCCATAGAACTATTTTAAACAGGTCGCTACACTACCACCGAATTTTTCACTGCTTGTTCTGTGACAAAACTGAATTTTGGTCTTTTAAATTGAAATACCTAAATAAGGGGGAGCCGAAATTTTCCTCCGCCCCGGGCGGCTGACATCCACGGTACGCCACTGCACTCTCCTCCAACTGCTGTCCTACTAGTTCCAAGAAGACTACTTTCTGGGAATGTCCAGCGAGGTAATAAGGATTTTTGTAAACTCTCTCTCTCTCTCTGTTATTAGGGAATATAGGTCTCATATTTAATCACATTTATGTACTTTAAATTTTTTTTTATTTATTTTATTAAATTTTGATTTTGAATTTGTGTAAATGGTCTTGGATTTGACTCAATATATTTATCTTATCGAGAGAGTCAACACGCGCCTCCCTCTCGAACCTATTAGGCGGTATTAGAATCATCCACTGACAAAGTGGGCGAATCCTCCAGATCCCACGCCGGCTCTCGTAACCCCGGATTTCTACATTATTAAAATTTCGGCAGCAACCTCTCTAATAACGAGTAAAATCGTCATTAAGTCCGATCCTACTGGAGATACACACGACCCTCTTTATCACCCCATCCCCTCGACCTATAATCACTAAATTTTAATAGCATCAATTTTCCTAATAAACAAATCTCCCTGTCAAATTTCAAAAATTTTCGACAAAAAGTACAGGAGTTATTAAGCTTCAAAGAGGATGAACAAAAACGTGCCTCCACACGCTTACACGCATACGTACTAAAATCCATACGGTGCCCACCAGCAGGGCCGGATTAACCCACTTTGGGGCCCTAGACATTTTCTTCTTACCGGGCCCCCTTCCTCTCCCATAAGAAATAGAGCGCACAAAAAAATTAAATATTAATTGTTTAATTTAATCTTTTTGGTTAATATTTAAATAATATAATATTTTATCCATGAAAGGTAAATCGAATAATGAAAAAGATAATTTAAATAAAAGCCAAGATAGTTTTAAAAAAGTAAGTATATAAATATGAATAAACTTTATTTAAAAATTCTGTTTTCTAGTCTTTAATTCAGCAAAATTATCAATTATTTTATCATAATTAATGTTATCAAAAGCATTTTGTTCGATGTATAAAAAGCTAAAGAATTTAATTCTGATTCACTAAGTGAGTTTCGTAATCTTTTACACATTTTAATACTGAGAATGACTTTTCACCAGATGCATTTGATATAGACAAAGTTAAATATATTCGCAATAATATTTATATATTTGGAAGTGTTGATACTACTTTTGTGCTCTTTATAAATTGCAGCATATCGGACGGCAACGTTAATTTTTGGCTTTTGCAAATTAATTTAAATTGCAACAATTCCTCGTCCAATTCTTCTGTATCAATATCGCCACTGTGCCATTTTTTTAGCAATGCAGGGGCCATATTCTGGTCACGGTCTCTCGTCTCTCGCAAGCCAGTCGCTGATTGGCTAATCATCTGGATTAGCCAATCAGCGACCGGCTTGCGAGAGACAAGAGACCAGAGATAGTGACCAGAATACGGCCCTAGTATTAATTGATATGTCCTCATGTCGCCGTCAGCTATGTTTGTATGAAGAATTTTAAAAATTTCATCAATATCTTTCAAAATAGACAATTTAACCGGACCCTTCTAAAAACCGGGCCCTAGACATTTGTCTCATTTGTCTATGCTATGATCCGGCCCTGCCCACCAGTGGTCAAGCAGTCTTCCTACCCTGAACACTGGGAGTTTGATTGTGGGTTTGCGCCTGGCCAGGACGGGCTGGCCACGTGGAGTTTTCCGGGTTTGCTGCACGTCTGTAACGCCCGAAAAGGGCCAGTTACTCTTAGAAAGACCTGCCGGAAGGCATCCTTCCTACGAGCGTATTCACAATGTGAATGGTTTTGCAATCTGGTCGGTCTAGTCCAGGGGTCGGAAAACTTTTATAACCGTCGATCCCCAACCACTTTCCAAAGCCTCACATTGACCCCCACCGTAAAGTTTTATTACAAGTGTATGTTTATGAGCAACAAAAATAAAAAAAAAGGTTGTGACCCCTTAGCCGCATCGACTCCTCAATCGACCCCTAGCCGCATCGATCCCCTAATCGACCCCCTAGCCGCAACGATTCCCCAATGATGTTGCATCGACCCCTGGGGGTCTATATCGACCACTTTGTCGACCCCTGGTCTAGTCGATTATAGTGTGAAATTGGCGTAACACGCGCGATCTGCCTAGAGGAGTGCCTCCCAGGGGACATTTACGAGATGTTGGCCCCTATTTACGTATTCGATACGCAAAGAAAACCGGGAAAACGCCACGTGCCAGCTTGTTGGCCAGGCACGATCCCAATGGTTACAACTACCAGTGTGGGTGGTTTTATCTATTCGGCCACTGATGGACTTTCGTTAAGTAAACAGTAAATATATTTTAATTGGAAATTGTCTTTTTCTTCCTTCAGTATAACCAGAGTCAATGGATTATCTGATGTTAGAATGAGTATTGTTTTCACCCTTAAAAGTAGAGGTAATAATTATATTACATGTCAATCAAGTAAATAATACGCATTAAAAAAACATATAATTATTTAAATTATATATCGTGGTTTAGAGAAGTCTCCCGTTTTTACTGGCTTATCGAACAAACGATACGAATGTATCCTAGACCATCGCTGACGCGCAATTAACTGATTGCCCCTGGATGTCGGCTTCTTACACAACTTCCCTATCATCAAATGTCACGACACNAATTAATTACACATGCTCATTTAATTACATGTTTTTACAGCACGTGTCGTTCACTGCGACTCGTAAAAATGACACCTGCAGGTTAAAGTACATCTGTGACGCAGTAAACAAGTAAATAATAGATCAACATCCGGCCCTTACAGTTAGGGACTAGGGCGACTTGGGTAGGAGTAACATAAGTAACTAAATTAATTAAGAAAAAACAACTACAGATGACTTAGCTCTATTGGATATTGGAGACGTGTACGAATACGAATCGTACAAGCAAAAAAAAAAAAATTAAAAACAAAAGAAAAAGGTGGACAGGGTGCGCACGATATTCCCGGACAAAGTTAGTAGTTCACCCGGACAGTGAGTCGATTCCCGGACTGTCCGGGTGAAAACCGGACGGGTGGTAACACTAATACACGGTAATGTTATAGTTATTTGTAGTATGAACATTGGTTCCTCATACCATTTGGTTGTTCCATTTTTACATATGATAAATTACACAGAATCTGATGAGAGATGATTCTGTGTTTGCCGGTAACTCTGGCATCTGCTTCACTATCATTGAGTGATTGCATTCTCAGATTATCTAATTCGTAGTCACTGTCAGGAAGAAAAATATTGTCATTGGAGAAATTGTCATTTTTCTCCAAAAGTTCTGAAGATAAATTCTCATAAGCAATAGGATAATGATATGTCATTTTATATTTATTGAAATAACTTAAATAATAAAAAAATATTAGATTTGTTTATAAAATCTAATATATTTTTATTATTTAAGTTATTTTATTTTGCAAAAACGAAAAGCATCGTACTTTATTCGCTGAATCCTGAATCACGTGGAGTTAAAACTACACAGATACACTTAAGCACCTGCTCAAGCTATAAAATCATACCCCGCAATGATTTGCTATCGCGACACAAACAGCGACATCTTAACTCCAGCTACTTAAAAATCCGGATTGCTTACGTGTATTTTGAAATTAATACAGCAATTTAAAAAAACACTGGGGTTAATTTAACTATTGAATCATCAAAGAACAGGATGATTGCTAAACAAGCGATCAATAGGAAAAATCTTAGCTGTTCGCTGTATGAACCCGAACCTGAACTAATTAAAGATGCAGAACAAGGTATATATTTGCCACCAAAGATATAAGAAGCGACTAGAAGAGCAAAGAAGATTGTGCAGTACTGTTAATGGAAAAAGAGCTGTGAAATAACATTAACTACTGTGTAAACTATGTAATAAATCTGTTTTTAAAATTTGTATTATAGTGTCTGTAATTATAACAGCATGAATGTACTATGATAAAGTATTTATAATTACATTTTAATCATGAATTTTTCTGGAAAATAATCTGGGTTTTTTCCCATCCAGACCTAAGTTTTTTCATATGTCGCGAATGGCAACGCTACTTACTAGCAAAGCGAATAAGCGGCCTTGCGTGATGTAAGCGGTCATCTCCGAATGTGTAGGAAACGTGATCCATTAACATCGACGAAATGAGGTAACTTCTGTGGTTAATTATATAATATTTTAAAGGACAAATGTGTTAAAATTGTGAATGTAGGGTAATGCTTTAGTTAGGATACACCAACGATTTTCCTCTTAATTATATTTTCAATAGAGACATACATGCTAGACATGTCCAAAACACATCGAATATGTGATGGCAAACTAATTTAAAAAACGCTATAAACAAAAAATCGTAGGACTACTTACCGACTGTGCACCGCCATCGCTGAAGCTTGTTTTCGTCGTGGAACTGCACACTGCAGGGCGGACGCGCACACAGNTTCACAAACGATACCTTGAATGTTAATATTAAAAACTCCAAAAACGATACGATCGTAGAGTCGCTTTGCAGTGGGCCACGCCGTGGCTTCGTGGCTTCGTTACTTCGTTCGCCGAAGCTTCTCCCTTTCCTCGCCTACTATGGAGCTGCTTTAAGATCGCACCATATAATAAGTAGCTATACAGTATGAATGAAAATACTTTACAAAAAGCAAATTTATGGTAGTTTGAAACGACGTTACTAGGTAATATGGTTGGAGTCCGGCCGTCTTTGCTAGCTAGGAGCGTGACGGCCTACTGCTCTGGAGGACCAGGGATCGAATCCAGACAGGTCGAAAAATCCCCAGAATTTTTCGGGGTGTGGTCCGTCTGGATGTGTTGTCCCTCGTCTCTCGCCACCCGTATCAATTTTTAAATTTTTGCACCCGTTAGGGCCTGACCGAACCCGTAACGGGCTTGCTAAAAGAGGCCCTCTTAGTGCCTACAGGGCATAAAGAGTTAAAAAAAAAAAAAAAAAGAACTTTGCAGGTATGTTTAAGACAAAGCAGGATGAATATATATGAAACATATATAAGACTGATATGAGCTTTTTTCAAAATTACGTGCCACGCTTCCAAATAAACGACAAAAAGTTACATTTAATATGATTTAAAATTGCACGATTAATTTTTTTTTTAAATNCGTGGCTTCGTGGCTTCGTTACTTTGTTCGCCGAAGCTTCTCCCTTTCCTCGCCTACTACGGAGCGGCTTTAAGATCGCACCGTATAATAAGTAGCTATACAATGTGAATGAAAATAGTTTACAAAAAGTAAATTTATGGTAGTTTGAAACGACGTTACTAGGTAATATGGTTGGGAGTCCGGCCGTCTTTGCTAGCTAGGAGCGCGACGGCCTACCGCTCTGGAGGACCCGGGATCGAATCCGGACGGGTCGAAAAATCCCCAGAATTTTTCGGGGTGTGGCCCTCGTCTCTCGCCACCCGTATCAATTTTTAAATTTTTGCACCCGTTGGGTTTTGGCCGAACCCGTATCAGGCTTGCTAACAGAGGCCCTCTTAGTGCCCACGGGGCATAAAAAGTTAAAAAAAAAAAAAAAAGGAGCTCTGCAGGTATGTTTCAGACAGAAAGCAGGGTGAAACATATATAAGACTGATATGAGCTTTTTTCAAAATTACGTGCCACACTTCCAAATAAATGACAAAAAGTTACATTTAATACGATCTAAAATTGCACAATTAATTTTTTCTTTTAAATAAACATATTATTTAAAAGCATTAAAATTTTCTTTTAAAAATGCATGCATTTTATGCTTCCTTAAGAATAATTGTTTTTCTTTTTTTAGTATTAAAAAGTTTGTTCATGATTTTATAAATAAAAATTCAAAAGCCTTTGCAAAATATATTTTCTCAATAAATTCAATATCTTAAATTATTACAAACTAATATAAATCAATTGTATTAACTATTCAGTTATAATTAATACAATTGATTTATGTTATTTTGAATGGATAAGAATAAAATTTTCACATAAAACAGTTTACAATATAACTCAAAGTTTTCATAAACTGATTAGTCTATTTTAATTTCAAGTTTCCTTTGAAGACCAATAACCCAAACGTTGCTAGAGTAAGACTAGGATTTACGGATTTCTTTTAGAGAATTAAATATTTTGTTTGTACTCTTTTTAAAATTTTTTAATGGTCTAAATGTCTAAGAATCTCCAGAAGAAATACCCAGAACACTACATTTATTTATACCCCTCCTTTTCATTTATCTTTATCGCACAGGTTTTTTTCTATCGAATAGCAGATAATTTAGGCCCAACTTCATGAAAAATTACTTCCTCATACAGGTGTGTCAACATTTTTTATGTAATCCTGCTCTGCGCACACCATACAACTCAACTCAGACTTTTGGAGATGTTAGAAATATATAAAGAAATGCAGCTATTAATTTCAAGAATGCAGATTCTTTTCCATTAGCTTAGAAGACCTGCTTTACTTTATAATCAGTCTATAAAATTACTAAGACACACAGTCCACAAATTCATGCAACTGCATGTTTCAAATTGAGGCACTCCATCTTGTGCAGCTTGAATTTAGAATGCTAAGAGCCTGAAGATGTCCATTTAATATGGAGAAAAATGCTAACGTGGTTTTTGCTTTTTGCGACGATAGTTTATTGGAAACAATATAGTTGTGACTTAGGTTTTTATATTGTGTCTATCTTTGATTGAAATTGCTTATCTTTATTTTTTAAAATACTGTTGGGTTTATTGAGTGTATTGAGTTGCACCCAATAAACTTTAAAATGTACTATAAAATAATATAGTTTACAAATATCATAAAAAGAAACTCCAAAATTACACCTTTCTTGTGTCTTGTTCTCATTCTGTAATTGTTAAATATTCTATTCTTTAGACATTATTTATTTTTTTTACAAGCTAATTTTTAAATATTTTTAATTACAGGCTTGGAGCAAAGTTAATAACTTATTTGATGAAAATGATCCTAAATGTTATACAAATGCCAAAGATCGCTTTAGATCCTCATTATATAAGTTAAAAAATAAAGTTTTACCTATCAAAATGTCAAAAAAATCAAAATACAGACTTTATCAATTGAAAAAATTTAATAGTAAGTTTTGATTTTATTTCTGTGTTAATTCAGTTAAATTTTAATAATAATCCAAATGATCTCCGTTAATAATCAGACTATTATTAATTAATGGCGATACTTAGTTTATTACTATAGAGTTAATTATACTTAGTATCAATGCATTGGGTTTCGGGATGTTGATATATATAAATTTTAATAAGTTATCATATTCTCTGCTTTCTTGGAGATTGAAAATGGCAACACTCTCTTAAACCTTAGTACTTTTGTGGTCTCACCCCATCAATGGGTATGTGAAAACTGTTGACAGAAGTGCAACACAGATTCTAACCTTAATTTAATAGAGTAAAACTTGTTCAAAATAGAACATGAATAAATGGAAATCTGCATAAATAGAAAAAATATTTAGTACTTTGCAATTCTGCCATAGAATTTTGAAGGGGGAATATTTTTAGGCTGTTTTTAGATTAGTTTTGACTTTGTTTTTGGGGGGGTGTATTTTTCTGTACTGCAAGGTTTTGAGTATTATGAAGCTGCGGTTTACACAGGTTTTACTTTATTAGATTTATATTGCACTTCTACCACAATTGTTTTAGTACCGCTGATATACTGAGAGACCTGAAAACACTAAGAATTAAAGAAAGAGAGATGAAAATGTTATGAAAAATTATATATAATATTTGATTTAAAACTAACTGTTTAGAATTATATTAGCTTAATCAAAACCATGTAAATGAAGATGATAAAATTAATTGATAATAATAAATGGAATAACATTCAAACTTAATGAGAAGAAAAAGTTGCAAGAGGCATCTGAATACAGTTAGAGCCTGCTGTATATCAGGGCCATGTTGATAGATGAGGCAGAGGAGCGAGTTCCTCCGGAGCCAAATTGGAAGGGATATTAAATAAGTGGAGTATTATAGAAATATAAGTACAGTACATTGGTGCTATTCTTAGGCCTACCTTGGGAGCCAAATTATTCGAAACAGTCCCATTATATATTGAACAGTGTCATAATTAAAAAACATAGATTATTACTATAGAGTTAATTTGAAGCATAACAAAGTTGACAATGATGTTACTTTAAACCAGGGGTCGCCAAAGTTTTTTTAACCGTCGACCCCCAATCATTTTCTGAAGCCTCAGATTGACCTCTACCGTAAAGTTTTATTACAAGTGTATATGTATGAGTGAAAAAAAAAAAATTGTTGTGGTCTCTGTCTAAGCAAAAGTAAAAAAAAAAAAAAAAAGGTTGTGACCCCTTAGCCGCATCAACCCCCTAATCGACCCCCTAGCCGCATCGACTTCACAATGAGGTTGCATCAACCCCTGGGGGTCCATATCGACCACTTTGGCGACCCCTACTTTAAACTAATGAAAAGTAGCCATAATTTCTTGTTGTTTGATTTTTCAAAATTTATCTTTTTATATAGAAACATTTTAATTTTCATTAAAATTTGATTTCAAACATAAGTCTTAAATATTTTAATGCAGATTTATGTAAAAAGTGGTTTAAAAGTCATTACTTAGATTTTATCTTTTTGTATATTCATTATAGAATATAAACAAAGAAAACAATTAAAAATTCAGGATTCTTTTTCTTCTTCTTCTTCTGATGATGATGATGTTGATGAAGGATGCC
This sequence comes from Centruroides sculpturatus, assembly GCF_000671375.1. Classification (NCBI taxonomy): domain Eukaryota; kingdom Metazoa; phylum Arthropoda; class Arachnida; order Scorpiones; family Buthidae; genus Centruroides; species Centruroides sculpturatus. The sequence continues at coordinate 313,986 of NW_019384374.1, read as the reverse complement.
TGTTGCAAACAGAAGATGATAATTTAATGAATGAAAATGATAAGCAAGAAGTGGAAAATCAGATGAAAACAGAAAATCAGCTTAGTCCTCTATCTGATTACAGTTCAGAATACGAAAATATTGGAAGTAAAGTTATTTCTGATGCAGAAAATTCAGCAGATTATCATAAAACAGTAAATTCTAATTTCCAAGATGAAGAATCATCAAATACTCAAACAAATTCTGAGTATACAGTATTGTTGCATGAAAATGGAGAAATTCAAGTAGAAGATTCTTCACTTTTGGATAATATACTTGATTTGATAGACAGCACTGAAAACTGCATTCAGAATACAGAAAACATTTCTAATATGGATTTGCCTTTTACTGATCAAGATGAAAGTGTCCCTAATCAGCCGTTGAACAATTCAAGTGAATTTGACTATGTGAATGACATCAACTTGGATGAATTCCCTGCAGTAAGTCTAATATTTGAGTATTACAGTAGAGCCTCGATTACCCGATCCTCGATTAACTGCCACCTCGGTTAACTGACCGCCCTAGTCGGCAAATTTCAAATGTCTGCTAGTGATGTGGAGCTACAATATTTGGCTATGTCTGGCTACTTTAATATTATTTTTACGTGTTTTAGCTGGCAACATTCATTCGACCATGAAAGGGAGCCAGTATTTAAACCAGGCTTAATTTTCTAATTTTTAACGATACAATAGCGACGATTATTATTTTAAAAAATTTTTGTTAGGCTTAACATCGATGAAAATTCAACGCAAAATAGGTTAATAGTGATATACTAATATACTAATTACATGGGATATAATAATATACTACACTAATAATGGATTTTTTCATACTTTTCGGTTATCCGACTTTTCNTATTTAGTATCCTTTATCAATAATGCTCAATATTTACCATGTAAAAGTTCTTTAATACAGAACATTTTATATAATATTTTATTTAAAGATGTAACTGATGCTGGTTGTATCAGCATATCTGAATGTTTCCAACACAATGGTACCTCAAACTATGAATTTAATTTGTTTCAAGAGGCTGTTTGAACTCTGAATTGTTCAAAGTCCTAATTGATTTCCCCATTAGAAATAATGAAAAGTGAATAATCCATACCACACTCTACACAATACTCATTTTGGTAAACTTAAACAGCAAATATTGTTGGAGATTGTATTTAATGTGTAAGCAAAAACCAAGGAAAACTTGAAGGGGTGCTGTATTTAGTCAGTGTCAACAAGGGTTCTTTGGGTGTAGAGAGCAGATAGTTTTATTGTTTGTAATGATGTAGGGAGTAAAGTTTTACATATGTGAAAGGACTTAATTTGTTTTCTTTATTCTAATAAGATAAGAAAATCAACAAAACACTTACCTTAAGATAAAAATAACACAGTTAAATGCCCTAAATAATAAATTAAAACATGAAAATAATAAATAAAATCTCTAAATATTGTACAATGAAATGAAAATTGCATGTACACTTTACATTAGTGAAGAATGGTGTATCTTAAGGTCACTCTGCTGTTGCTTGGCTTTCTCACAAATAATCCTCTCAGAGATGATTTTGCCAGTCAATTGCTTCTTATTTATTTACACTAGAAGCAGTTATCCATATCCTCAAAGAAATGTGATCTCCTAGAAGTCAATGTTGTCACACCTTTATCTAAGTTTGCTGCTTTTATTTTCTTAATTTTAAGAATGGTGCACTCTATTGACTTTGTTGTCTTAAATATAGCTGCCAGATCTGTCACATGCAAAGCTTTCCCATTTTGCACTAAGTTTGTTTTTTGTCTCAATTGTTGATACTACAGTTTCTTCTTAGGCTTCTTTGCTTTCACACACTTTTTGGATGCCATGGTTAATGCATAGGGATAATATGTATAACCAAATACAAAAATAAAGCAATGCTTTGCTTTCACAGCAAGAGCAAGAGACAAGTTGGCTGCACAACATGTCATTGATACAATGGATGCATTTTTTCTCTGCAGCTACAGTTCAAACATAGAAGTATTGTTCAAACTCTGAGTCCAATTTCTTTTGAATTTAGCATTCAAATTCTAGAACATTTAAAGTATGAGATATCACTGTATTAGATCGGATCTGTTAGAAAAATAATGGTATCAGACTGTATAACAGAATTCAGTATTGTATTATCTTTACATTTAATCAATATTAGTTACATTGATTCGTTGCCTTGTTTAAGTGCTGGAGTGTAAAGATTTCGTTTGTATTTGCTTATAATGTTTTTTGTTTAATACATTGTCATTAATCATATTGTAGAAATAGCAAAACAGATTATGTATTGTTTAAATTGATGTGCTTTGCTGTACATTCTGATTTTGAATAACCCAATGTATTCTGCTGTGTAATTATTATTTTCATTATATTTACACAAAACTTTTATTTACTGTAGGTAAGAACAGAGTTATGGAATGCTGAGAAAAAGATATTTTCAGAATTGGGAAGTAGGTTTAATTTTTATATATTGTATTATTGTTGTAGTTAATATTATAAACTGTAAAATTATTTAGTGTTTAAAATACAATAAATAATTTAAATATTTTATTAATATTATAGAAATGTAGGCATAAATTTTTTATTTATAAAGATGTATTTTGCATTAAAACTGTCACAAATTTGACATAGACAAATTACAAACTTGGGTGAACTTTTTTGCTGATTTGCCATTGAAGGTGTACCCGATCTTTACCCGAATCTTACACTAAGCGCAACTGTCCTGATTCCAGGCCAATAAGGTTTTTATATTGATTGGTCTAGAATTCAGTGCCATCTTTAGGGCAGGGCCACCAGGCTGTAGGGGGCCCCCTAATCTGAAAGTAATAAAGTTACAAATAAAAAATAGATTAATTGAAATAAATTATTAAAAATATCAAATACTTTATTTCTCCTGTACGTAGTTAAAAATGACCTTAAAACTAAGCAAACTTACGAAATTTTTCTTCAGCATTTTGATGCTGTGAAATTCATAATTAATTTATCGAAATTTACTTTAGTAATTATATCCGATTCTGTATTCATAATAGAAAGATTATTTAATCTCGATTGAGACATCTTATTACAATGAGCATTTTTTATAAATTTCAAAACAGAAAATGAATGTTCACCAGAACAATTTGTAATCATTACAGTTAAAAATATTCTAGGACTGATCTCTATACTAGGAAATGTAGACGATAGTAAGTCCTACTTTATTAAAATGAATGCATTTGTTCACTATATTTTTGTCACAAACATCTTTATCATAAGTTTTTGCGAAGTTCTCACAAGAATCTTTTATTTCACCATCATTCATATTTTGAAGTGAAGTAAAAAACTGAAAATCATTATTAATTTTTTATAAACAGTTACCCTTTTATGTAAATTTGAACAAAGAGAGTCAATAATTGGTAAAAATATTTCAATCTTTATTTTTTCTTCGGGAGTATGCTGAGTGTTTTCTCTCAATCCATCATAACGTGTTAATCTTACAGTTCTTTCTCTGAATTTTCGTTCTGAAAAATCAATTGAAATTTTTGAGAGAGATTTTTCTTTTCAAAAAAATCATTAAAATCTCTTTTTTCAGATTAATATGATTCCAAAGATTTTAGCAGGCGAACTGCTACACTAAGTCTAAACATTCTTTTTGTAAACTTTTGTTTGTCTCATGTATATGATTTAAAATATCACGCCAAGTGACAGTCAAGAAAATATTATTAAATTTTGATATGTGTTTCATAAGAGACTTAGCTTCTAACTTTGTATTGTTAGATTGTGTGTCAATTTCTGATATTTCTTTTAATACCTCAAAGATTTTGTCATATCCTTCATACAAAAAGTCAATAGCATCAGCCCGAGCCAACCATCGAGTATTAGAAGATCTTTTATAACTTTTCCTGTTCACTGAAATGGCTTCCTGATGGAGATAATTTTTTCCATCTAAAAGAAAAAAATTATACAGTTTTTGCATGAATCCTAAGTAAGAAACTGCTTGTATTACGCATTCAGCTGCTTTCACACCTACAAGGTTTAAGGAATGCCCTGTGCATGGAATATACTTTGCATATTTATTCACTCATTTTATACACACCTGTACTCCACTGTATTGTTTGACCAGACATGCTTGAAACATTATCGCAAGATTGTCCTCTACAATCATCGATATCAATATTGTAGGATTCTAAAAATTTTTAAATTGTTTCAGATAAGTATTCTGCTTCATGTTGTTCAGTAGGTATAAACATTAAAAAATGTTTGATTGGACCTTCTTCAATAACGTAACGAACTATAAATGTTAATTGATCAACATGAGAGTTATCAGGAGTCGAGTCGACACTAATAGAAAAATATTTTGTCTTTTTTATTCATCAATAATATATAAACAAATTTGTTCACCTATTAGTTCTATAAACTCTTAGCATACGTTTACAGATAAATATGACATACTCTTGTGTCCCTTATTTCCATATTTATCGATATGTTCTTTTAAAAACGGATCATAGTTACTTGTATAGCTCTAGTATCCCTAGATAGTTATCATTGTGAACTTAATGAAAAGTTGATTACTACCTCAAAAAAGTAGACCCCCTAGATTCAAGAAATTTTATGACATTCACTATGTGTCGAAAACTTCATTCCAATACTTTTCCTTGTTTTCTTGTTAAATATTTATTTTAGAATACGTATTAATACATTAACTGCCGATCTTATCATCTCGTAATACGCATGTATCAGGCTGAATATTTTGTTTCTGTTCAATTGCACTTTCCGCAGATTCCACGTCCTGAAGACAATTTCCATTGTTGCTATTACATGCTTTTATAAAGTTAGTTATTTTAGTTAAACTTCTGTATTTTTTCCTTATTTTCTTTTGTTTCCTACCGTTTTGCAGTGCCAATAGCATACTCGTGATGCATTTTCTATACAGTTTAATTTAAACACTACTTAAAACAACCATGAACAACAATAATACATGCTGTAACAATGAAACACTGAATGACAACGATACACACTACAACAATAAAACGGATATGGGATGTAACTGTATGTGAGTCAACCACAATAAATTTGAGTGCCCTCACGTATTTGCAGGCAGAAACATGTTTAATTAAGTTAAAAACAAAAGCACACTAGTTCTGCACACGAGTGAGTAACTCACTCGTGTGCAGAAGTTTGATTAAAAAGTTTGGTTAAAATTAAAAACTCAATGATTAATATATTAACTTAATTTTTAAGATGATAATTTTTGTTATTCTTAGAGTAAGAAAACTTAAAAAATTTTTGATACTTATTCACCACACCTTGGCCAAAAACAGTACTTTCTTCCTGCTGTGCGGAAAGAAAATTCCACTTCCTGGCTGAGGGAGGTGAAAAATCGTATATACACCACAGGAGGAAACAAATAATGCATCCCTAGGTCTGTAATATATGCGAGGTTTGCCGATTGGGGAAAAAGTGTCGCGACAGTCGAGCGGTCAGCTCTGTCATGTGGGAGTGGAAAAACTTACTGAGACAGGTCTTCCATCGCAAACTATTTATTAAATATAAAAATTTCGCTTACAACTACTGTTTTCTTCGGCGTAAGGCCTATCCACAGAGTGAATCAGTTCGTAAATAAAGTTCAATCTTACGATCTTCTCTTCTTTTGGCGAAGATGATGAGGAAAACGTAGGCTCCAGGGTGCACAGTACAACTTGAAGGGGTGATTCTCACAGTAGATTACCCTTGGCGAAAGTTGCTGGAACAGGATGGCGAAAACTTCTTTCGGGACGACGAACCGCAGGAAAAATCCAGAAGCGGAGCACACCGAACTTAGAACCAAGAACTACGAACCAAGAACGTCACTTCCCATTTTTGCGCGATTTTTATAAGTTTTTCTGAGTCCCAGATCGAACATTCCGATAGGGCGATGTCGATCTGCCCCGTTCTCTAATTGGTCTCCCTCCTCGTTACGAATTGTAACGGGATCGGAGCCCACATCGCGGGGTGAGTCAACTCCGATTGACAATTTGATTCCTATCGAAGACACTCGATCTAAGTACTCAAATTCATCTATTGTTTCTTTCTGAAAAATTCGTTTTTTCTCAGAAATTTCTACAGATATGACTTTATATGGACATAATATATTCACCTGGCGTTAGACGGTTTCTTTTTACAATATATATTATTATAATAAAAAAAAACACTTTTTTTATATGAAATTAAAACATTATCTTGCGCGAATTTCGACCTACTTCCGGAGCCTCACATATACTATTGTTTCTGTTTCCTTAAGGGATCCCATCTTGGTCCTGGCCCAGGGCCCATTATGTTCTAAAGATGGCACTGCTAGAATTAGGAACTTATTAGACTGATAAGTATAAACACTTTTGACATGTTTTCATATATCATGCAATGAAAATTAATATGTATTAAACATAATGCTGTAAAATTATTTTTATAAGTAAAATTGTACACTGCAAACTTGCCATTTGTTTTTAATTTGTAAAAACAAAAATATAACTTGCCCGAAAATAATTTATTTTTAAACAATTTTTTTATTAATTTTTTTATTTTCATGAATTTATGTATTACTTTTAAATTTATATATTAATTTATATATTACTGGTGCTGCATGTAATACGTAGACAATTTTGTATTGAAAACGTTGGCTGCAACCTCTAATGAAATTTCTTAAAATAAAAATAATTTGACTATAAGTTACTGTAATAATAATAATTGAATTGTAAATTAATTTAGTTTTGTTTTTACCAGATATGGATGCTGACTAATACGACAGACGGATTTTAATGAAAACAAGTGAATTTTTGCAAACTTTCAATGGTTTTATACTTGTTGTTTTTGTATGGAATTACCAATTGCATATATCAAAATCATCATATTATGTGTGCTATTAATGTTCTTACAAAGGTGATATCAATAGTAATGCCAAAAATTTCATGGTTTAGATTTGTTGCTGTACAAAACACAAAATACTATAGTTATGAAACTTTTTACTTTAATTATTTAATTCAGTCTATATTCTGCTTAGATTTGTTTGTTTATTCTCAATTTTCTTTTTAAATGTACATTTTCATTGCATATATTGTATATTATGTATTATTATGTATTGTATATTATGTATGTTACTATGTATTTATGTATGTTACTGTGAAAGACCAAAATTAGAGAATGTCCATATTCTCCGGTGAATGTTGACACATACAAATTACGTAGGTGAAAGTCCGAATATTTGGTTATATTATTATACATTCGAACAATCGCCGGTGTATGTCGACAAGCACAGATAAGCTTTGGTGGAGGTCGAAACGACAACCGAGAAGCCGATATCGAGAAAGAGGCGACAGTCTATCACCAAATATTTTGTGGATAGCCGGAAGTAGGACACAGTCGTACCTCTTTTTCTGGCAACAGTTTGGTGGAAACTGCTCACTTTGTCACTGGATGGCGTTTTTGTTCTTTTGATCCTTTGAGGTGGGGGTCGGTTTGTCAGGTCGAGTGACGGAGGATGAGAGGAGTCGTCGGTAAGGCGTCGGCGATATCTGAATAAAAGACACCATTCAATATCAGTTAAATAATCAGAATAAAAGATCAGTTCGTAATCACGTTATAACGTAATCAGTTTGTAATTTGTAAAGAAAAGTTACTTTCCATAGATGAGATTTCTTCTCAAGAAATATTGCTAAGAGAAGCAGCTGCAGCTAATTCGAAAAGTGGAGGGCAAGGCTATACACGCTATCATTGCAAAAAAAGTGTTCCACGAATAAATGCAGTTGTAAAAGCAAAGGACTCTTGTGCAATTCAAAGTGCCATAACAGTTTAAATTCTTGCAATAAGTAAGATTGTATAACATTAATCACATAATTTATGTGTAAGTTTATTATGGTATTATTTTCTTTAGTGGTTAAGAATGTATACATTTAATTATATTTTCAAATGTTTAAATTGAAAATCAATAATAATTTTTAATTATAAGATATTAGATCAAAGGCAATCATATACTATTTTATTAATATGCAGAAGCATATGAGGTCACATGTAAGGTTTATAGAATGTAACTAAATATGAGCTAATTGGATCTAAATGATCACTTAGAGGCAATATCCTGTATATAAGATGTGATGTATTGTGATGTTGAGCTTGTTTCATGAAATTTATCATTTCAAAGTGTTTATTAGAATATATTTTAATTTTTTAATTTTATTAAAGTTTTTTGTTATTAATTGTTAAAAATTGTTCAGAAAATTAAAGCATAAAATGAATCATGAGGAAATACATTCTCTGAAGCAAGCTGTACATTGTTCTTTGGCATAATAATTGTCAAGAGATGTTGAATGTGTAAGATTTGTAATATGATTTTATGTTTGTAAGTCGAGGCCAAGTGATCAAGGTGACAGCCTACTGCTCTGGGATACCTGGGTTCGAATCCTTACGGAAACAGAGTCTAGCAGATCCAAGGTTGCCCAAGTCCTCGTGCAGTATATAATTGTCACTGTTAATTATTGTCGGAGATGTGAATATATATATAAGTTAAGAATATGATGATATATACTGGGGAGTGATGTTGAATATATAAGATGTACTGTACTATTTATAATTATAAATGAAGATAGAGAAATTTCTATCTTCATTTATAATAGATGCAAATCATGTAATAAAGAATTTAGTAACTCTTTTATTAGGCCTTACAAATCAAAATTTATAATGTGTATTTTTTCATAAATTTAGTATATTTAACATATTTACGTTTTGTAAAATTAAATTACTTTAAATGCCATGGATAAGCATAGTGGATCTTTTAAATTGTTGCATATCATAGTTAAATATTATAATGATGGCTCTGAATTTACAAAAATAATATGCCATATTGAATTGCATGACTGCACACTGTAATAATTATTTTTTCACTGAATATTATTGATTGCTTTTGGCTAGTATCATGGAAATTGATGAATTAGAAACTGTTCTGTTGCACATCCATGGAGTCGGCTCTGAGTAGTAGAATGATAGTAATTTATTGATATTACTCTGTATTATGTTTACTCACACTTGACATTAATTCATGCAATTACTATGTCCCTACCCATACAGTAACATGATAATGTTACTGTATGGGTAGGGACCAAAGTTGTATATGGTGTTAGTGATTTAAATGTTGTTGAATACTTTTAAAATTAGTTCTTTGCTTCTATTACTTGTATTCATTTATTCAAAGCAGTTTAATAAAGATTTGTATTTGCTTTGAATACATTCTGAGAGTGCTTATTTTATTACATTAACATTCACGCCTTCAAAGATAAGCTGTCCATGATTATTTTGAAGACTTATTGCAGTTTTGTGTTGTAAAATTGGAAGATGGTCAAAAATTTATCTTCATTAAAATTAAACAATGTAATAATATTTAACTTTGTTTTAAATAAATTTAAAATAGCCCACCAATGGCTGAACATAAAAACCACTGAATACTGTTTGTAAGTTCACATCTGACCAATGGGTTGTTAATGTGAAGCTTCTCTCTTTTCTCGGCTTGCTTGGTACTCCTGCAGCCACTTTGGTGGGTGTTTGCATGCCATCTGCACTTATTACTTCCTTCTAGTACAGGTCTATTTTTCTCTTATCCATTCTGGGCACCTCTTTTACTTGCCTGAGCCTCAGAAGTAGTGCCACTTGGTGGATGATGGACTTACCCTATCTCTCCTCACTTATTTTCAAACTGTTGGACCTATAGTAAATTATTGTTTTTCTTTATTTGTAAGAAATCTTCATTTACCAGACTAGCTTACGTAAACATCCCTATATACAAGGTGCCTTCTACCTGTTGCCTTCTGTCCCTTCATCTTGAGTAAGTGAATAGCTGGGTATTTCTCCTTTCTGGATGGGCATTAGGTATGGAGGTTCATGCACTGGACTTGCTTGTCCTGTATCTCTTTGGGGCTGTCACTTTGGTCGAATGGACCTCCTCGGTCACTGTGCATGGCCTTTTCATTTTTCAGATAGTGGCTTTGACCCCGGTATGGGTATATCTCGGTTGATCAGTAGCGGCGGTTCTGCTCCAGGATTGCTGTCTGCAGTCGGCAACAGGCTCTTCCATCTCACCTCCCATGGCCTTTATTCACCTGTGGGTGCTTCATTTGGCGTGACATTAGCAGGCCGCTGCACCTATCCACTGCTGCTATTGTTGTCGTTTTATGTTTGTTTCTCTTCCTCTCTACCTGGCCCTGTAGGGCTCCTTCCAATGGCCCTCTGCTAGGTACTAACTATAAGTTATTACAATTCCAGGTTTTATTCCTGTTAATTATTGTACATTTATATTGTTAATTATTGTACAGCTATATCTGGCAACACTGGCAAAAGTGTTCTGTCGTCAGAGGTTCGTCAATTTGAAATGTTGTAAATAAGTTCCGCTAGTCAGTAAAGTTAAGTAATAAAAGAACAAAAGAAAACGAAAGGTAATGCTTCATTTTTTGTCTTAACATGGTAGCAGAGAGTGGTTAAAAGAAAAAAGAACGAAAAAAAACAAGAAGCGAAAAGAGTTAAATAATTAAAGAAAACAAAGAAAGAGCACACGTGGTAATGGCGGCGAAGAATAGTGATATCAATATACCAATATTTGACGGAGCAGATTACAGTAACTGGAAATTACGTATGTTTAAGTTTTTACAGTTCAAAAAGTGTAAAGATGTAGTAATGAGAGCTAAAATTAAGACCGATGATGACGAATGGGACGAACGAGATATCCAGGCGACTAATTATATCTATAGCGGAATAACTAACAAACAGCTAGAATATATAAGCGAACTTGATACGGCTTACGAAATTATCCAAAAGTTTGATGAGATGTATTTGAAAAAGTCAACAGCTCTGCAAATTGTGTGCCGACATAACCTTGAAAGTATCAAATTGAAAAATTATTCAGATGTAAGCTTATTCTTCGACGCGTTTGAGAAGGCTGTGAACGAATTAAAGCAGGCAGGTGCAATGATATCAGAACAAGAAAAATTAAACTACATGTTAAAATCGCTACCACAGAAGTATAGTCATATTGGTGATTTAATAGATGTTTTACCAGAAAAGGAGAGGACTGTTGACTATTTGAAAAGCAAAATAAAGTTAAAAAGTGCAGAGGAAAATTTTAATGAAGAGTCAAATGATAAATCAAATGTATTTCGAGCAGAAGCCAGGTCATCATTTCAGAATAAGTTGAAATGTTTCAGCTGTGGAAAACCTGGTCATTTAAAAAGAAATTGTCGTTTTGAAATTGAAAATCGTAGTCGAAGTCGTGGTTTTTCTGTTTATCGAGGACGTGGA
>NW_019384374.1:264799-296345 GCF_000671375.1 Centruroides sculpturatus | reverse complement strand
CCCTATATTAAAACTTTTTTTCTCGACAAGCTGTGTCAGTCTTATATGTCTGACGCATCCAAACAAGATACAACAAGTATTAACCTGTTGTTTTGAACACAGCGTTGAACGCATTGTGTAGGAATCAGTGGTACGTGTAGCATTTACCGAATAACACCTTGTTACTGTGACTATTTCTTTATAAAGAACATAAAATAAATTAATATAAATATAAATAATATTTACAATAATTTGTAAATATCTACAAATAATGGCAAAACGAAAGATTCTAAGTGAAAGTGAATTGAAAGAGATTGCTGATAATAAATGAATGTAATTAATTATATCAAAATAAAAATTATTAAAATGTATTTTTTCAACTGAAACAATATACCATTATATAACTATGTTTATTTTATTTTATTGTTTGTAGTAAGCCAAGAAATTTTCAAGTTTTGTTCCTGATAGGCCAAGCTTTCGAAACAATGCAAATGTATCGTTTGCGTCGGACATCTGTGATTGACGTGGCCTTCTACCAAATCACGTACGTCAGACATATATGTCTGTCATGGCTCATGTAGAACTTCTTAGCGTCAGACACATATGACTGACATGGCGATTAACGTGTTAAAATATTTTGGAATGCCAATTTAATACAACTGATCTTAAAAACAGAAATTTATATTGATCTAACAAGTAAGATTGGATCAGAACAGGTGTTTGGTGGCAAAAAGTACACTTTTTACCTTTGAATACTCTACATTTTGTGCATTGTTTAATAACAAAACTATTTTAAAAGTATTTTTCTCTTCATATAATTTAAAGTTACTCTTCTTGATAACTTTAAATAAATTTTGTTCTTGTAATTCTATGCTTTTATGATGAGCATTGTGAAAGAATGCAAGAAGTAAATACCTAAAGCCATTAAGAAGGGAAACTTTACTTTGTTAAAGCAAGATTTTTCTAATGTTTTTAAATTTATGGAGTATCTTACGTACTTTTGCATTTGATGATGATTTTCAGAATAGTTAAAATTCCATTAATTACTGTATTAAATTTTTCTAATTTCTGTATTTACACTGAAAGATAGTGATTATATATTTTCATAATTATGCAAACTAATAGTCTAATTTTCATTTAAAGTATTTTAAATTGCAGGCATGGAGTAAAGTAAATAATTTGTTTGATGAAAACGACCTTGAATGTTATACAAAAGCCAAAGGTCGCTTCAGATCTTCATTATACAAATCAAAAGAGAAAATTTTGCCTATGAAAACATCGAAGAAATCCAAATACAAACTTTATCAATTGCAAAAGTTAAATAGTAAGTACTGTGTTTAGTTTTATTTCATTGTTAATTAGACTAAATTATAATAAACTATTATCATGTTTATTTGAATAATTTGTGCATTTTTTTTCTCAAAAAATCAGTGTGTGCAATTTATTCAAAATAAATTCGGTGACACAATATGCAAAGCAGTATTGTGGAGTCAGACTCAGACATTTTAGAGCAAAGTCAAAGTCAGTAAAATTCTTTTGACTTCAGCAACTCTGATCCTAAATTTTACTGACGGAAAAATTTAAAGTATGAAAAATACTTTTTAATTAGTATCTAAAGAAATTTCTCAGAAAATGGACACTTCAATAAATTTAGATATCAAAATATATTTACCTATAAAGGCCATTTTGTACCAAAATTTTTGTGTGTATTGTATGCGACATGCTCTATGCGTTCATAAAATAGCTTTTACAATTTAAATGAATATTTTCGCATTGCCTAGAAAGCTGTATTCTCTATATAATGCACACAAGGCTAGGCATGTTTTTGCTATTACCCAACAAAAATTACGAAACATGGTGCAATACTCAACTGACTTTGCATTTGTAAAAAGATAATATTATATAAAATATATTAATAAGTTTAAGATATTTGTTTTGAGTAGCTTGTATGGTATGCGAATCAAAATTATGTGAAAAAAATTGAAACTGAGTAGCTTATGAACCACTTGAAAAGTAAATAACTTTTTCAATGTTCTAGTGTATTAATGCATTGGTTTTAGATACTGGTGTGCAACATAATCTGCAGTTGAGGAAATGTGCCTTCTGGCTGGTGTTTTAAAGGAAAGTGGCACCTATTTGAGTGTTATTGATATGAGGAAAACCCGAAAAATGCATCAGCCAGCCCGTCAGCCCAAGTGCGAACCCAAGCCTACTAGCACTGTTTGGGATTGAATCCACTTAGCCACTAGTGCAGTATGGGTGTTGGATGGAGACAACACATGGGTGGCGGTTCTACATGGAAAATATTTTGCAGCAATCTCAACCCCGAATTTGATCCTGGATTCTTTGCAGCAACAGTCTGTATTGCTCAGTTGTCTGGTTTGCTTTCAATATATGAGAAAAACAATGATTGTATATAATAGCTCGTATAAACATTGTAGTAGATCAGAATATATATGTAAAGATGGAACTTTTACTTTACTAATAAAAGATAATAGGATCTCTAGATCATTTTAAGAGGAAATGAGAAATTCTAGTTTTGAATAAAATAAAATTAAAAATATTGTAAAAGGGGAAAAAATGAGTTTCTAAAATTAAAAGTTTCCTTTTAGAAAATTCATTTTAGAACAGCCAAAGATCTAATATATTTTTGAAATTGTNTTCTTTGCAGCAACAGTCTACATCCCTATATACAAGATGCCTTCTTCCTGTTGCTTTCTGTCCCTTCATCTTGAGTAAGTGAATAGCTGGGTATTTCTCCTTTCTGGATGGGCATTAGGTATGGAGGTTCATGCACTGGACTTGCTTGTCCTGTATCTCTTTGGGGCTGTCACTTTGGTCGAATGGACCTCCTCAGCCACTGTGCATGGCCTTTTCATTCTTCAGATAGTGGCTTTGACCCTGGTATGGGTATATCTCGGTTGATCAGTAGCGGCGGTTCTGCTCCAGGATTGCTGTCAGCAGTCGGCAACAGGCTCTTCCATCTCACCTCCCGTGGCCTTTATCCACCCGTGGGTGCTTCATTTGGTGTGGCATTAGCGAGCCGCTGCACCTATCCACTGCTGCTATTGTTGTCGTTTTATGTTTGTTTCTCTTCCTCTCTACCTGGCCCTGTAGGGCTCCTTCCAATGGCCCTCTGCTAGGTATTAACTATAAGTTATTACAATTCCAGGTTTTATTCCAACACACACCAGACAGAACTACAAATTTACTGGAGACTGTGTGGTGAAGTCACTTGTCTTCTAGGATCTGTTCTTTTCATTATACCTACTTTTTCACCTGGTAATACTTTCCAGCATCCCCTTTGTTTTTGTTGCCCTATGTCATTACTTAGTACTTTGTAATCAGTTGGGTTTCTCAACTGGATTTTGGTTCTTCCCTAGCTGCTCGGGTGGAGTTTTCTGGGTTTCCTCCACCTCTTCTCCCAAATAAGATCCAGCATCCCCTCAAGTCCTCCCGGAAGGCATACCATTCTACCCCTGTGGGGTGTTGTATTATTCCCTTCAAAATTCTTATTGAAAATTTGCCGGACATTATTATCAATGGATTGCTCACTGCTGCTTTCTTTTCTTCAGTAGCTTTGAGTTACCCAGAAACGTTAGTTAGGTCTGGTTGGTTTGGTTAAACAATCAAACTGCAAACTTGACTTTCCATCTATTTTTCCTCTTATTTAAAAACTGACAATGGTAAGTTATAATAGCACAAACATAAAATATACCATGCAGAATAAAATTTTAAACACAACATGTACACATAATGCTATGAGCCCTCACAAGGGACTAGTTATTTCGTATGAGCACTATATGGGACAATTATGAGCCCATCATCCACTAACCAACACAGACATCCTTGTTATACGACATTCTCTGGCCTTTTTGTGCTCTCTGAGCGTTAAAGGGCCTAAAACCACAAATAAAACGTGAAGCGCAGACATCGATCTTTAAGAGAAATATTTTTGTACTAGCAGTTGACCCCAACGTATTTTTAATTTATACTACCATACTACAAAATTTAAACGTAAAAAACGAATACGGTGCACAACAATTACAATTCATTTTACATATCCACCGAAAACTCAACAATGGGGAATTGTTGACCCATTCACTCCATCTGTATAAATATTGGAGTTTATTTTTAGCACAAGCAAAAACCTTAATATTCAGGGTAGGGATGTTTTATAAAAATAATTGTTAATGCTAATAACGAGTAAAATCGTCATTAAAACGGTTAAATATTTCATTGTAACAAGTTTGACTTCATTCACTGCTTCTCGCTATTCTCGTCGCTTTGCGACAAAATATCGAAGGAAGCGACAAAAGATGCGATTATCGCATCTTTTGTTGCTTCCTTCGATCGCTAGCGATGAAATAGAAATCTCCCCGCTTCCTGTCGCAATCGTAGATGATTGGACGGCACACGATATTACATCATATTACAACGATTGCGCAGGCGTCACGGGGAGTACCCCGTGTTATTGAGTATATAAATAATGCGGCGTGGTTTGTGGCGTGTCCATTACAAACGGTTTACGTCGATCGAAAGAGTGTTAATTATTTTTATTTATTTTTTAATCATTTATACTTGATAGAAACGACTGGAAACGTATATTTTGGTTATTTTAAAGCGAAATCTATCGGTCGTAAGCGATGCCAAGACGAATACGTTTCGTTGATGATTTTATAATACCTCATTTGAAGGGTAAAACTTTTGGAAAATTATTAGAATGGCACGACGAAGAAGAGGGAATTTTTAAAGTTTTGTGGACTCATAAAAGTCGTGCAGATTGGAAGAAAGAATATTTTAAAGTATTTGTTGTAAGTCTTTCTTTCGTAACTACAAATCCGCGACGATAATCGTGATAAATCGCGCCGATTTTAACGTTAAATTTAATTCCTTTAACTTTAATAATATTAAAGGTTAAACGAGTGAAATGGGAGTAATGTCGTCGGTGTCTGTCGCCACGTTGACGTCGGAAGCGATCCTGCGACTCCTTTTGACAGTTTTCGCAACATAAAGGGGCTTTAATACAGTAATTCCCAAACCTTTTTCACCCACTGCTGCTTTGGTTTCATAAACTTATACCGATGCTCCCCAATTGTATCCTAATGTCCCAACCCATTTTCCCTTATATGGAAAAGGCTTGGAAATATTCTTTGAGAAGCTCTTCTGCCGACCTCGCACTTTCTGTTCTTCCCGTAGTAAGTTGTTGTCGACATCCGAAAACTATTAAATGCTAAGTTTCTTCTTACCCATTTTAAAGGAGGAAAGTGAAATGTTGTCGGCGATTTGAACCTTCGTCTACGGTCGCCGTTTGGTCCCACCTCCGGTGACCTCTTCCGTCTTCGTAGATTTACTTGTCGCTCCCCGGTGTCGGTAGTGACCGCTTTGGAAATTGCTACTTTAATATGTCTGGATAATCTAACCGGTGGCATATTTGTTTTAAAAGAAATGAGTTATGTCGTCGACTTGCTTATTTGTGCGCGTTAAAGCTGCTTGACCGGGCCACGCGTGAAATGATTTGTGCGCGTATACGGAGTGTCTCGAATATATTCTGCGTAACCTCGGGTATGAGTTCGTTGTGTGTTGTTGCAAACGAAATAGCTGATTTTTTACTTCTGACTTTGAATGTTTATTAATTTAATTTGAAACTTACACATTTAATTAAAATTGTCTCCACCAACATTAATATACTTTTTTCAATGCAATAGAAATGCAAATTGGCATGATTTCTATCAAATGCCAATTTGATAGAAATCATGAGAATGAGAAGCCAGAAAGTCATTAAAGGTACTTTTTATTGTGTCCTCTTCCTTGGAAGACTTTCCTTGCCAGAAAATGCCCAAATATATAAAGCAATAGTCGGCTTAAAGTCTGGAGAATAAGATGGATGGAAAAGAATTGCATTTGAATACTTTCGTTTTTGTGACAAATAATTAAAGTACTGCAGACTTCCAAATGATGCTCCTTATCTTTCTTGCTGAGTTTGTGTGGTACCCATTTGTTGAGCTTCTTGACTTTTCCTAACGTGTTTATATGTCGAAAAATGGTTGAATCGCATTTGGTACGTTCGACCTTTCTGTGATTTCCTGCACAGTCGGTGGTGATCTGATTCGATGATGATCTCAAATTCTGATTTTTCAGATTTGTATTCCTGGAATGAAATTTTTTGAACCAATTCCGCCAGGCATTTGTTCAAAAAATGCATTATGCCCCTGCTTATACTTGTAAAAGAAAATTAATAATTTTCTTTTTTTTCAAGCTATAAGAAGAAGTACTTTTAAACATGTGGAACTTCACAATATAAATGAGATTACATTTTTAAATTTACATATTTGTGCTCTTCTAACTGCAAACATACAACACTGTTTAAATGGAAAAAAGTTGAAATACAAGAGTGAAAAGTTTAAATTTTAAAGAATGGCTATTTCATTTACATGACCCAATAGATCAGGCCTGGCCAACACAAATTGTTTTGAGGACCACTTTGATCATGCGTAACATTACGGTGGGCCACAATTTAGGCAAACATGCTTTTAAGAAGTTTTGTCATTCAATCCTGCTGATGTTTAGAACTAACACCAAGCATTCAAACACAAGCAGTAACAAAAAAAAACTTTATTAGAAGGGTCAGAACTGTCACCGACATCTTCGGACAACACCCGGACAAATCCAATGAACTTTTGCACCTTTTCTTTTCGCCGTTGCCAGCCACTCTTGTTGGCAAGTGTTGCCAGACAGTGTTCGGGATCTCTGGCACCGGCGGCCACAAAGTAAAACAAATACAAAATGAATAAGATTTTATTGTTATACCAAGAGTTCGTACTTGCACTTGCACATTATAACAATGACACATGCAAATTTTTATTTATTTAATTGTTTTGGTATACACATAATGGGAAACAAAAGTTTTAATAGATATATAATATCACTTAGCGGGCCACACGATTTAACGTGATGGGTCACGGGTTGGCCAGGCCTGCAATAGATAATAAAAATGTTTATATCAACACATGTTTGGAAATGCTTGGTTTCTGGTTTTGAACAGCTGTCTTGGTTTCTGAGTTATTAATGAGAATGTCTTATCTCCCACAGGTGATTTTCTTCATCACTAGCTTCTGATTTGAATACATGGTTGGAACGTAAAACCAGCAGATTCTGTCAGTATTTTGTGACAGAAGAAATCACCTTCAGGAGAAAAGTCATTCCTATTAATAACATAGAAACCAAGACAGCCCTGTGTAAGTAAGGTGGTGTGAACAGTTGTGTGTTATAGACAGACCTTCAAACTCAGAAACCAAACATTTTCAGAACTATGTTAATATAAACTAACTAATTTTTATTGTCTACGTATGAAGAACTCATTCCTGAGGTTGTCATGTAGTTTGAGACACCCTGTATTATCATGGCAAAATTAATAATTTGGGATAATATGGTAATGTGGCTGTCAGCCACATTACGATATTGTAGTTTGTATATAGTTCACAATTCCTTATTTTATTTCTATTCTTCTACTTTCTTTCTATTGTCATTGAGAACTTTCCATATCGACTGTTACTACTTGAGGGAGAGGCTTACCCCTTTTCAGAACTAAGGATGAAACAAAGGAGTAAGGTACAGTCAACCCCCCATAACCCTGTTGATAATTCTGTTTTATATGAATTCCATGTTTTACGAGTCACTTAGATTTTACAAATACATGTGCCGGGCCGTGAACGGCTCACGTATTTGTAAAATCTAAGTGATTTGTACAACATGGAATTTATATAAAACGGAATAATCAACAGTGTTATAGGGACTGTATTAGTGCTTCTCCGAATTTGGGGAAATAAACAAAAGAAAATGTAGCCTGAGGCAAGAAGAAAGGAGAGAGGAAAACACTTTTTGGCTGGACCTCGAAAGGAATGGACGTACAGTGTACTGAGTGAAGCTCGAAAAGAGAGAGGTGGGAAAAAGATGGCAGCTGTAGGAGAGGACTGTCGAGATTAGAGAGGAAGAAGCATGAAGGACTAAGGAAAACCGAAAG
Source organism: Centruroides sculpturatus (assembly GCF_000671375.1). Classification (NCBI taxonomy): domain Eukaryota; kingdom Metazoa; phylum Arthropoda; class Arachnida; order Scorpiones; family Buthidae; genus Centruroides; species Centruroides sculpturatus. The sequence goes on along the minus strand of NW_019384374.1, from coordinate 288,343 downwards.
AATCGGAGAACCTCGAGAACAGATTGCTGGATCAGTAAAGGAGAATAAAAGATCATGTCTGTGAAAGGGCACCTTCCCGAAGATATCAATCAATCAGTGTGGACCGGGTATCTCTATCTATCTCTTTATGCTTTCTATACTTTCCTAAGTCTAATTGTTTACCTGTTATATTAGTTTTAAGTTAGACATAAGATTAGATTTTAAGTCTGTTATCACGGTTTTGTGTTACATGTGCGTTTATTATATACTTGTACGAGAATAGAAGGCAACCTATTTCCCTGTGAGGATAATAGGGTAAAAGAACCCGTTAAGTTGGGATATTTATAACAAAACAAGATAAAAGAACCGTGTTTGGAATGCACTAAAGGAATATTCAATCATACACATTTTGTTCTTGTGTTCCTATTTGTAATGTTTATTCGCAGACTTACATATCACTCATTACGAACAACCATAGTAATATGGGCTGTCTCAAATTATTAATTAATGCACTAGAGACAGTGCCTAATGCCTGCCTCTAGTGCCAAATTACTTAGCATTTAATTAATAACAGTAGTAATATAGCCCAATATAATCTTACAATCATTTGGTTTTAATGTATAACTATTGGGTTTAAAATGTTTATATTTGCACACACGTACTGTACCATGCATATCTCAAAACTACATATTCAATAGGGGATCCAAAAATCTAGAGTAATGTAGAAACAACTATACATTGCGAAATTTTTAACTGCCTGAGGTACCTGGCTTTACTCAGGAAAAACTCCTAGCAGGAGAGACAGCTGCCCACTGTGCACCCTCTAAAGTCACACTAGTAATGCTTATTTTCCAAGCATATACTACATTTCTGCCTAGAAGTAATGCACCATGTGTCTAAATAAATTCTGATTTATATGTACTAGCATGGCACATTATATCAGCCATTGTTTATTTGGGGCTAGATAGTCATTGAAAACTTTTACAAGGTCCTTTGACTATTTTTTGAACAGATAAATACACAATGTTCTTTTATTTCTAGAAAGCAAAGGTTTTATTTTTTATTAGTAAAAATAACATCAATTTCACAGGTATAAGAACTGTTATGATCTCCTAAATTTTCTCTAGGCCAAGGAAAAGTCCCCAGGTCCCATTGATGGTCCTGGTGTCATATTAAGGAACTTTTTCTGTAATAAATATTATATATAATATAGTCACACATACACTATATATACAGTATTTATATATATAGTGAGTATATGTGTGTGACTATATAAATGTGTAAAATAATAAATTACTAGTTCTTAAACATCTGTACTTAAATTTTTATATTGACTTTTCTAAAACTGGTTCCAGTCACTGCTGGATTCATTGGCAAGGTGTGTTTCAGATATTAACTTATCAGTTAATTTGAAACTAGTCAATAAAACTAGATTTACACTAGAACTATTGGATCAGTGTTGAAATTACTTATTACACTATTTCCAGCCATAGTGCTTCCAATAAGCATTTAAAATTGAATGTTGTATCAATAACTTCACAGATAGCTGTGCCTAGTGTGCATGAAGTTATTGAAACCAAAGCTGTAACACTGGACATAATGCATAATGTTAAAAAATTAAGCTAATGATGATTAATTTGGAACAAAAATATTTCTTTGTCATATAATTTTTGCTTCCTGAAGTAAGCATTGGAAATAAATAGTTTATGTACTGTACATAAGTGTTGTATGCTGTTTAAAGCCAAAGCTATGTTTTCCACATAGTTTAAAATTGAATTTCTTCCAAACTTCTGTGATCTTAAGTGATACATTATTTTCAGATTTATTTAACACGTTAATCGCCACGATAATATCAGAAAAATTTTTCACATGGGCCATGGTAACTTTATTAGATAATTTAGTTAAAAATGTATCAAGGAAACTTAATGTATCACAGAAAAAATTTTTTTTTGCCAAAATTCCCGGAAAAACACTATTTTTTATGTCACACATATATGACTGACATGGCCCTATATTAAAACTTTTTTTCTCGACAAGCTGTGTCAGTCTTATATGTCTGACGCATCCAAACAAGATACAACAAGTGTTAACCTGTTGTTTTGAACACAGCGTTGAACGCATTGTGTAGGAATCAGTGGTACGTGTAGCATTTACCGAATAACACCTTGTTACTGTGACTATTTCTTTATAAAGAACATAAAATAAATTAATATAAATATAAATAATATTTATAATAATTTGTAAATATCTACAAATAATGGCAAAACGAAAGATTCTAAGTGAAAGTGAATTGAAAGAGATTGCTGATAATAAATGAATGTAATTAATTATATCAAAATAAAAATTATTAAAATGTATTTTTTCAACTGAAACAATATACCATTATATAACTATGTTTATTTTATTTTATTGTTTGTAGTAAGCCAAGAAATTTTCAAGTTTTGTTCCTGATAGGCCAAGCTTTCGAAACAATGCAAATGTATCGTTTGCGTCGGACATCTGTGATTGACGTGGCCTTCTACCAAATCACGTACGTCAGACATATATGTCTGTCATGGCTCATGTAGAACTTCTTAGCGTCAGACACATATGACTGACATGGCGATTAACGTGTTAAAATATTTTGGAATGCCAATTTAATACAACTGATCTTAAAAACAGAAATTTATATTGATCTAACAAGTAAGATTGGATCAGAACAGGTGTTTGGTGGCAAAAAGTACACTTTTTACCTTTGAATACTCTACATTTTGTGCATTGTTTAATAACAAAACTATTTTAAAAGTATTTTTCTCTTCATATAATTTAAAGTTACTCTTCTTGATAACTTTAAATAAATTTTGTTCTTGTAATTCTATGCTTTTATGATGAGCATTGTGAAAGAATGCAAGAAGTAAATACCTAAAGCCATTAAGAAGGGAAACTTTACTTTGTTAAAGCAAGATTTTTCTAATGTTTTTAAATTTATGGAGTATCTTACGTACTTTTGCATTTGATGATGATTTTCAGAATAGTTAAAATTCCATTAATTACTGTATTAAATTTTTCTAATTTCTGTATTTACACTGAAAGATAGTGATTATATATTTTCATAATTATGCAAACTAATAGTCTAATTTTCATTTAAAGTATTTTAAATTGCAGGCATGGAGTAAAGTAAATAATTTGTTTGATGAAAACGACCTTGAATGTTATACAAAAGCCAAAGGTCGCTTCAGATCTTCATTATACAAATCAAAAGAGAAAATTTTGCCTATGAAAACATCGAAGAAATCCAAATACAAACTTTATCAATTGCAAAAGTTAAATAGTAAGTACTGTGTTTAGTTTTATTTCATTGTTAATTAGACTAAATTATAATAAACTATTATCATGTTTATTTGAATAATTTGTGCATTTTTTTTCTCAAAAAATCAGTGTGTGCAATTTATTCAAAATAAATTCGGTGACACAATATGCAAAGCAGTATTGTGGAGTCAGACTCAGACATTTTAGAGCAAAGTCAAAGTCAGTAAAATTCTTTTGACTTCAGCAACTCTGATCCTAAATTTTACTGACGGAAAAATTTAAAGTATGAAAAATACTTTTTAATTAGTATCTAAAGAAATTTCTCAGAAAATGGACACTTCAATAAATTTAGATATCAAAATATATTTACCTATAAAGGCCATTTTGTACCAAAATTTTTGTGTGTATTGTATGCGACATGCTCTATGCGTTCATAAAATAGCTTTTACAATTTAAATGAATATTTTCGCATTGCCTAGAAAGCTGTATTCTCTATATAATGCACACAAGGCTAGGCATGTTTTTGCTATTACCCAACAAAAATTACGAAACATGGTGCAATACTCAACTGACTTTGCATTTGTAAAAAGATAATATTATATAAAATATATTAATAAGTTTAAGATATTTGTTTTGAGTAGCTTGTATGGTATGCGAATCAAAATTATGTGAAAAAAATTGAAACTGAGTAGCTTATGAACCACTTGAAAAGTAAATAACTTTTTCAATGTTCTAGTGTATTAATGCATTGGTTTTAGATACTGGTGTGCAACATAATCTGCAGTTGAGGAAATGTGCCTTCTGGCTGGTGTTTTAAAGGAAAGTGGCACCTATTTGAGTGTTATTGATATGAGGAAAACCCGAAAAATGCATCAGCCAGCCCGTCAGCCCAAGTGCGAACCCAAGCCGACTAGCACTGTTTGGGATTGAATCCACTTAGCCACTAGTGCAGTATGGGTGTTGGATGGAGACAACACATGGGTGGCGGTTCTACATGGAAAATATTTTGCAGCAATCTCAACCCCGAATTTGATCCTGGATTCTTTGCAGCAACAGTCTGTATTGCTCAGTTGTCTGGTTTGCTTTCAATATATGAGAAAAACAATGATTGTATATAATAGCTCGTATAAACATTGTAGTAGATCAGAATATATATGTAAAGATGGAACTTTTACTTTACTAATAAAAGATAATAGGATCTCTAGATCATTTTAAGAGGAAATGAGAAATTCTAGTTTTGAATAAAATAAAATTAAAAATATTGTAAAAGGGGAAAAAATGAGTTTCTAAAATGAAAAGTTTCCTTTTAGAAAATTCATTTTAGAACAGCCAAAGATCTAATATATTTTTGAAATTGTCTCAGATAAACCAATAAAAGGGAGAATGTAATAAAAATAAGAAAAAATGTATATTTAATGTATAATCTTCAGGGAATTTGTAAAAGAACTTGTAACTCAATAAACATCTGCTTTGAACTAAAGATGAACATAAGTGAATGCAAAATGCATATTTTATAAAATAGAAGAGCCAAAATAAGGTCTTTTTGGTGTCCAAGTGAAAACATTTCAAAAGGTGTGATAAGTCCTTAGACTAGAAGCCGATTTATAAAAGCTTAATCACTGTTAAATTTTAAAACAAAGACAAGCTGTTTTATTGTCACAATATGGGGCTGCAATTTTTAACTAATTTAATTTAAAATATACGCTCTCCACTTCAAATTAATAACGGCTTGTCCTTGTACATCATACTTTTCCTTTAACATAAGAGTCCTGCCGGTCATCTATTTAACACTTTTCAGGAGAAAATTTTTGCATTGAAATAACATGATTTCCAGTTTGTATTGGAAGTGTGTATATAGTTATGCATACTTCCGATACCCTTACACTTAGTGCTCCGGAAATTTACATATATGATCTCAGATTTTATCTGTCTAACTTTGTTCTCAAGACAATGGGAATTTATAGGTCTGCAATTTTTTTCAAATTGCAATCCAAATATCTTTGAAATTTATTCATGAAAGCTCTGCCATGTCACTATGTTGTTTAACTTTTTCACTGCCTTTCTATTATAACTATTATTGCTTCTATAACATAATTTGGTTTTATAACAGTCAATAGAAACACAGCAAAAAAAAATAAAACCAAGATCAGAATCGAACTGCAACAAACTAAAGGAGGAAGCGAAAACTGCAAAATGTAATTAATAGGATTATTCCAGCTTATTATTTGCCGGTTTAATTTCTTGAGGCAGGATTATACGCATTGGTTCAAGATGATTGGTATTTTTTCCAAAGTTCATATTTTAAAATTCTACAATATACTTGAATTTAATTAACTGTTGGTTGGAAATGAACTATTCTTGTAGTAGCCAGAGCAAGAGAAACTATTTTGCAAACTATTTTTTTCAGTCATTCATTAATCAAATTGTTATTTTTTATTTATTGTATTTAAATTTTTTTCTTTAAAATGATTGAATTCAACTTAATTTTTGATAATTAACTAATAAAAATGGAATTTGTTTGACTGATTAAGATGTATGTTTATTTATGTACTTAGATTTTACAAATACGTGTGCCGTTCACAGCCCGACACACGTATTTGTAAAATCTGTTACTTGTACAACATGGAATTCATATAAAACGGAATAATCAACAGTGTTATAGGGGGGGTCGACTGTACTCAAAAGTTTTTCCAAAAATGTTTTAGTTATTAACTTATTGCTCCATTTCAAAGTTGTTTGACTGTGTTTATCTTTGCACAGCAGCTGTGAATTCATAAAGAAATGTATTATCACAGCATTAATTATACAGTGTAAGAAAAAATGATGATACTGATGATATTAATTATTAAGAGTACTTTCTTTAGTAATATCTTTTCAAATATAAGCAATGCTTTTTTTTTTACTTAAAATAAATACAGAAGAAATAATATTCAATTTAATCTGGAATTGTTTGGTTTTAATATAAATATCAGGTTTTAAGATGTTTATATTTGTAGAAATGTAGTCATTATGTTCTAAAATAAATTTCAATTTTTTAAATTAATTCTATCATTTATGACAAAAAATTATTTAAAAGTCATAATTTTGGTTGTATCTTATTTATATTTATTTTAGAAAGTAAACAAAGAAAACAGTTAAGCATTCAGGATTCTTCTTATTTTTCCAATGATGATGAAGATGAAGGATGTGTATTGAAAACAGAGGAAGATAATTTAAATGTTCTAGTAAATAACACAGCACCTGCATATAGTCAGACTGATATATTGAATAAAAATAATGGACAAGAAATTAAAAATCAACTGAGTCCTTTATCTAATTATTGCTCAGGAAATGAAGATATTTCTGATGTTGAAAGCTTATTAGAATATCATAAAAGTGGAAATTCCAATCTCCAAGATCAAAGTTCTCCAATTATTCAAATTATTGGAGATACAATATGCATCAATCAGTTGTTGCATGAAAATGGAGAAATGCAAATAATAGATTCTCCACTTTTGGTTAATAATAAGTTAATAAGCAATACTGAAAACTTCAATCAGAATATAGAAAATGTTTCTAATACAGATTTACTTGTCGATCAAGTGAAAAGTGACCCTATTCAGCTGTTGAACAGTTCGAGTGGATTTGACTCCATGGACGATATGAACTTGGATGATTTCTCTCCGGTAAGTCTGACATTTCAGCATTATTAATATTATAGTTAATTGCAGTAGTAAACATAACACTGATGGCTGTGATAACAAGTGCTGTTGGACTGATATTAAGGCATAATTAAAATTATTTTATTACATTTGTACTTTGTATGTGTATCTATGTTTAAAACCTTCTTGACTGCTTGGTGAGTACAGTAATATTACTGCTTTATTTGCCAAGCATGGATAATGTGCTGTAATGCCATTAAGATGTAATATATCCAGTCTATTATGTAGTATATATGGTATGAACCAAGAAAAGAGGACTGTGGGAAGAATAACTACTTTATCTGTTGTCCATAAGTTTTCTATTTCTCTGATAAATTCCATTCCATTAATGATTTTGTATTTAGGGTGTGTATTTTGTGTATTATTAATGTCTAGAATGGATAGGTATGTGATTTTATTTTGTGTGTCTATAAATATAATTTCTAATTTGTTCTGATGGATGGTTTCACCTGCAATTATGCTTTGTAGTATATTTGTATGCTTTATAATATATATCATTGTTTGGTGAAACCATAATGGACTAAATGAGACACGCCTTGAAAAATTTCCAGCTTAATTAATTTGTTTTAGAGTGTGTTATTTTGTGTTAAATATTGTTTTGTTCTGTAGTTTTACATGGTATTTTCTTGAAAAATATCATGCTGGATGTTTTTTTATAATGTACATTGTTGTGAGAATCCAGGAGTTTTGTTTTTTTTATAACTTTTTTTTAATGAAAAGATGCATTTTAGAAACTCTTCTTTTCTGTCCAATTCCCACGAAGGTAAAAACAGGAGAATATCGAATGTTAACTTAACTATCAACAAGCAACTAAGGAATTCATGTTTAGGTCTTCAAAGTGACAGTCCTTCTCCTCATATCAACCCTTCCCTTCACATCAACCCATGAAATTATTGCAAATATGTTAAAACAATCCATTTTTAAAGTGTGGGAAAGTTGACCTTTAACTAAGTCCACGAGGAGAAATCTAAAAACAATTGGAAGAAATAAAAACTACTAGTCAATTTTGTTTAATTTCCTCTGTCCAGCGATGACACATTTGAAGTGTTATCACTACCAAATGATCACCTGACCAAATTCCCACACTGGATGGGGATATAATGGTCAGGCACCCACTCATCATACTAGGTGGACATACTAGGAAGAGCATAGATGAAGCTCTACTTGTCAGCTCTTGTCGTGCCATAGCTATTGCCCCATAAAAGCTATCTTTTGGTTCAGAACTATTCACCAAACCACCAGATAAGGCTTGGTGCCTTATCTGGTGGTTTGGTGAATAGTTCTGAAGAATTACCTCTATTTTTGTAGTGATTTATGCAAATGTCGACTCTCCTGGTCCTTTGCGGATAATTTATCATCAGAATGACAGACAGCACTAAAAGAAAAGAGGTATGACAAATTTTCGATTGATGTAAACTCTCTTTCACTTGTCTTAGATCAGTGATTCTCAACCTTTTTTTTGTGTTATGGTGCACTTTTAATAATTCAAAAATTTGGTGGCACACATGGTTACTTCGGTAAGTACCGCAGGACAACAGGTGACGTCATAACAGTGATTTTTAAACACAGTTGGTTATTTAGGTCACATTTTCTAAATGCCTTGGTAACTAACGGCAGTTACCGGTAACACCGGTTACAATTCCCAGGAAGATAGAACTGATTAAACTACTTGTCTGACGTTGCTTATTTGTGGATATTCACAGTGGCAGCACACTTCAAAAATCTCGTGGCACACTAAAGTGCCAGGGCACAGTGGTTGAGAATCACTGACTTAGATATTACGTTAACATTAGAACGTTGGCCCCATTCATTTTGGCTCATATCCATATGCTTAGGAACACATACCACTATAATTGTATCTTACACTTTATTTTTCTGTTAAAGTTATTGTTTAGTTAAACTGGCATTGATTTTATTTGGAGAACGGTCGCCTTATCGGTGAACTCAGTGCGCCTCCCTACTTGTTAAAAATAGCTCTCCTATTCTAAACCATCCAGTGACAACGTGAGTGGATCTCGCCAATTTGCCACTGATCAAAGGGGTTTAGGCTTGACTCTCTAATCCCTGGCTTCTCACACTGTGCATACCAGTCAAATATATAGAGATATGATTGAATTGTTTCCTATAGTCTGCTGTATATATGTCATGTTTACAATTTTCTTGGAGAATAATGTATTAAATGAGTAGACTAATCCAATTGTGGTTCTTTCATTGTATTTTGAATATTGTTTATACAGTATTTATCTTAATGCAGGGTTTAATATCTTGTGTTATTTCTTCCTCTTTTCATGTTTCCATGCCTGCTTCATTAATGTGTGTTAAATAAAAATAAAACAAGTATTTGATCAGCTCTTCTATTGATATTATACTGTGAATGTTATACTCTCATCATACCAGTTTTATTATCTATTTACATAATAAAACTGATATGATTTGTCTGCAAAATAATGTGTGTTGTTTATAAATAACTTATATATTGTTGTCTCTATAGCAGAGGGATTTTCACTTTTATTTGAACAGATTAATGTGTTCTGTGCATTAGTATTACTTTATTATATTCACATAATACTTTTTATTTACTTTAGTTATGGAGTGTTGAGAAAATGATATTTCCAGAATTGGAAAGTAAGTTTTATTTAATGTATTGTTGTAGGTTATATAATAATATTTTTCAAAAAATAGTTACAAATAATCAGAGGTGTATTAATAAGATTTTGTTATGGGGGTGATCTGATAGAATGATGTAAAAAGTAGAATTAGAATGGAGAAAAATTAAATGCACTGTGAAGTACCATTTATTTATAAATAAATTTTATTTGTTAAAAAAATATTTTTTTTGTGAACTTTTCAGTTTAAATTTTAATTTTAAAGCTTCTGGGATCTAACACCCTGTAGTGTTCAGCATGACAAGAATAAAAAACAGGTATAACATAAAGAAGAAAACTTTATTTTATATAGTATGAACACAATAAAAAAGATCAGGTCCCAACTCTGGTACATTGTTAGTGAATACTTTTATACAACAGTATAGTATAATCAGATTTATTACACAAAAGGATCTTCTCAACCACTTTTCAGGATCCACACATATGAGGTTCAAATCACAAAAGTATACACAAAGATCAGCCGTGCTTAAAACTACCTTACAAACTGTTTTAACTGTAATTAATGCTAAAAGAGGGAAGCGATGCTAAAGAGAGAGATTTTTTAAGAAAGAAGTCTTAGAAAAGGGGTACCCGTACAGTGGTGATATTCGAAATATTTAACAAAGGGTTCGCTAACAGAAAATTTTTCCTTAACAATTTTTTTTTCGCTCAAATGCTGCATTAGCAACATTAGCGCAAAACCTGACCTTAAGATATCCATATAAATAAAAAAGATGCGTTAGCAAAATTAAGTCAGTTAAAATTTAACATTGTTTATGCCAGAACTATATTTTTTTTTATAAATAATAAAAGATTGTTCAAAATGGTTTATTTTGTACATATTTTAATATTTTTCATTCAAAATATTTTATAAACATAAAAATTGGCTTTTTTTTAATCAGAAAAAGTTAGAGAAAGCAGTTAAACAAGAAAAACTTTCCTAAATCATTTATTTTATCGTTAGGTATTATTATAAGTAATAGACAGATGTCATCGTCTCTCGAAATACAATAACTTTTTTATTTCTTTGTTGATAGCCCGACACGTGTTCCACAGCCATCTTGTATTTTCTCGCACGCGTGGGATCGTGGGATCTCTCTTATGACTGGATATAGTTTCGAGACCTCTCTCAAGTCGATCGCGATTGAACCTCGTTTTAGTCGAGATTGAAACGGTCGATGGAGGTTGCACTAGGCGAACAGAGTATAAGGCTCTAGTTTAGTAGTGTTACAGAGTATAATACGTATATTTTAATATATTTTTTAAAAGAAACAAAATCACTGAGAAATGTTACGTGTGTTTAACAACGGGTTCGGAAAACTTTGAAAATGTTAACAACGGGTTCGGTCGAACCTGTGCGAACCTGCTGAATATCACCGCTGTACCCGTAGCTTTACATATGATATGATGAAACCGTCCAAATACATCTTTGCAGTTTTCCTGAATTTCACTGGTATATGTATTTTCTTTTTTAGTTGTTACTAGTTCTTTTTCCTTTTGGTCTTCAGAAACAGATTTCCCGTTTTGAGTCTCAGGACTGACTGGCACTTTATGTACTGACTGTATATCTCAGTGGTCGTACCCTGTTGCTTCTCACACTATTCAAAGCCTGGAGCTCGTCCTCTGCACATCTGTCTTCCTTGGGAACTTGACCAAAAAGTGCTGACTACACTGATGTTTGCCCTCGGGGCATTCTCCACTCTGTTGTCTAACACTCACACCCACAGAAGTAGGGCAAGGGTGGAAAATTTTTGAACTCGGAAACAAAAGAAAATCAAGAACANTACAGTAGAGCGTCGTTTATCCGAATCAATTGGGGACTGGGGTTGTTCGGATAACTTATTTTTCGGATAACCGATTGTGTACGAAAAATATATTAACCTATCCCGTGTTGAAATTTTTCTCCGTTGCGTGTCGCTTCGCGTTGGATTTTCGTCGATGTTAAGCCTAACGTATACTTTTTAAAATAATAATTGTGGCTATTGTATCGTTAAAAATTATTTCTTTATGTTTGACAAACGAAATAAATACATTGAAAAATATAAAAACAAATAAAAATTATACTTTAGGCCGACTGGAATTCTTTCGGATAACCGATTTTCGGATAAACGACGCTCTACTGTATATGATTATAACTGAAAATTTCTGTGCATAATTTTTTATGTAGCTACAGCTTTTCAATTACTTTTTAAAAGTGTTTTCGTGTTGTCTTGGGAGGTTAATAGTGTTAAGTTTCGGCAACGCAACACTTGGCCCATCTACCTTGGGGGAATGCCTTTCGGGAGGCCTTTTTAAAGGTTATTGGCCCCTATTCAGGCGTTAGACGTGGGGAAAACCCGGAAAACTCCACGTGGCCAGCCCATTCGGGTGAGGCGCAAAGTCCCGCGATTGAAGAGTTCCAGTATCTTTTGAATATGTTCTGTTAACGTTAAATGTAATAATAAAAATAAGATAACCACATTTTCCGTATTTAATTAACAAAAGTACAGTTTTTAAACTTTTACAGCAATAGAGATTTAAAACGACAATTTAATAAAGGAAAATATTTATTAATTAAAGATTTTTTTCTATACAGTAGATCCCCCTATAAGACGGTAGATACGTTCCGTTCTTTATGAATCAATTTTGTAGGAATCATAGTGTTCTATGGGGGTCGACTGTATTATTTTTCGTTACTAAAATTAATCGATTCTAGACTAATTCGACTNTGGAGATTACATATGATTATAATAGAACTGAAAAATTTGTATATGCCTGTGCCTTTTCTATGTTTAGATATTTTTAGATACATAAATGCTTAATGTTATGTTACATATGGCCTATTATCATATACAAGGTGTGGTAGAAAAGTAATGAGACTAATTTTTTTTGCAACAATTTTATTTTATTTTTATACATTAATGTTATCCCCTTCAAAGTAGTTCCTATGGGTAGCTATACATCAGCGGCGGCATTGTTGCCAGTTTTTGTAGCTGTGCTGGAAGGCTTTAACTGGAATCGCCTGCAGATGACGTTCTTTTGAATGGGTTTTTATCTTGGAGAACAAAAAGGAGTCACATGGACTGAGATCAAGCAAATAGGGGACCTGAGGAACAACAGAAATTCCTTTTTCTGTTAAAAACTGGTTGATGGAGATGGCCGTGTGACAGGAGGTGTGGTTATGGTGGAGCATCCAAGTGTTCGCAATGTCCAGTTTAACTCGAAGCACCCTTTTTCTGACTCTTTCAAGGAGCCCTTACTCGTTCCACACTTTCCACAGTTCTCAATGTTGAATGCCTCCCTGAGTGAAGTTTGTCTTTTTCTGCTTCTAGGCCCTCTAAAAAATGCTTTGTGCCATCGAAAAACTTGTTCTCATGATAAGGAATGTTCTCCATAGGCTCATTGCAACTTTTTGTAGGTCAAACTCACGGGTTCACCAAGCTTAACACAAAATCTGATGGCACATCGTTGCTCCAAATTTCGCTTTTCCATTTTCCGTAACGCAATACAAAAATAATACTTTACTTATCATGCTCTCTAGGATCACACAGTTACCACACAAGATTGAAACTGTTATTTAATGTCTAGGAGGGACTGATGTACAAACTGTGTGAAAGAGAAGCCTGTAGTGCTCTCTTGATTGCTCTCATGATGCCAATCTCATTACTTTTCTGCCATACCTTGTAGACTTGTCTAAAAATATTATATGATGTTAATGACATATGGATATAAAATATAGTTTATGAAATGAGGTGTACATTGTTCTCTGGCAAAATAATTGTCTGTAGATGTTGAGCATGTTAAATAATAAAATGATTCATGGATCATTGTAAATCCAGGATGGCCAAACTTTCAGGTATTTTCAAGTGAATGCTATAGGTAACTAATTTGAAAGGTACTGATTTATGTATTGAATAGGTTATAATATGTTTACAATTATTGATATTGTAAATATGTAATATTATTTATGATTTTTTGTATTTAAATATGATTTCTCTTCTGGTTTGTCATCTCCTAAAGTGCATTCTGATGCTAAAATTACTATATTATAATATACTAAAATTGAAGCCTGGCATTATGATGTCACAATAAATAATTGCTTGTTAGATATATTTGTGGCAATGTAAAGAAAATTTTAATTTATAAGTTATTGTTAAAGCTTTGTGAAATTTATTATCAATATTCAGTCTTATGAAATGTTTTCTGCATGTGACTAATTGTCCTTTAAATTATATGGCTCATTTCACAATGAAAGTATTTAGGCTAACAACTCATCAATAATTTTTTACAGCATTTAATATCAATGACTTACAATAAACACACAATCTTCTTTGATTTTATCACTGTAGTGTGATGTTTTTTTTTCCCATTATTTTGAAAGGTTCTCTCAATACTGAAGACACCAAATAATATGCTCCTAAAAATTTCAGTTGGCACACCAGAAAATTTACATCATAAATTTTCACACTTTAAAAGGTTGCCCATCCCTGTTCCAGTCACTCCTCTCCACATTCAGCCAGAATAATACTTTTTATGCAATTATGGTATTCTACAATCCATTTGTAATAAATTAGGAGGAGTTATAATCTGTCTTGTCTAATTTAATTGTTTGGATCTTTTAAGGTTCATACACAAGTCCATTCATTCTCTTTTCTTTAATTTGTATGGTTGAATTAGTTCTGGTGTTTATTAGCATTTTTTTTCTTTCTAATCTAAGTTGGTGCCTATCCAGTAGAGTTTCCTTAGACAAGATTTTCCCAATAAAAATATCCTCTATTTTCCATGTTAATTGCTGTTTCAAGTGAGTGTTTGATACTTAAAACCTAAATAAAATTACTATCATAGCAAAATTCTGTGATGATCCAAAGTGGCTTGGTGGTCGTCAAAGTCATTATCCTGTTATGAGAAATAAAAAAAAAAAAGTCACCAAAACAATTATCTAAAATTCCCAAAACCATGATATAGATTTACAATATCAGTGATTGTTACTGTTTATTTTGCTTATATAATTTTTTTTAATGAATTCTATACTCTATGAAAGTTCAATTATGCAGGGCAATCAAACAAAAAGAGAACTCTCAACAAATAGTGAAGGAATTTTATGCTGTGGTTTAGATTTGGCAATGCTGCGAGCCAGCGGTTTATGGCGAATACACATTTGAGTAAGCATAAGAGTCATGGAGAGATTGTACGTGCTTGTTAGTATTTCGACACCAGAAGGCATGTGGCAAACAACTTGAGCCAGTAAACTGCCTCAAGTTGTTTGCCACATGCCTTCGGACCAAGACGAGTGCCATCAATCCGTCAAAGAGAACTTGTTTCAGCAGACGTTTGAAGGTCAGTCTTGCCTGTGCACGAATGAAGCAATGACAAATGTTTACCTGGACATTTGATATGTCAGTATCTCTTTATTGTGCAACCTAATGACAAATGAAGAATTCTGCATGGTTTTGCCATGCTTCATTTGTTTGCATATTCAAATATGTATATGCCATTAGGGCATGGCTGGTTCAGGCTTGTAGTGTCACCACTCACTGCAATGTTTCCTAGCACTACTACTAGAAAATTCCACTTTGTTTTCATTTGATTATTTACAATCATAGTTAATGTTTTGGATTATTGGAAACCATGATTCTGAATTTATAGCAATATTTTTATTGTATAAGATTTCTTAATGGAAGATTAATGTATTTTTAAGTCTGGATATTTGTTTTGTGATTAGTATTATTCATTCACTAGAATGAAACAAGTGATGTGTGGGAGTAATTATGGATATTGTTGAATATTTGGCCATTCCTGATGATGATGATATTACCTATTGATTTATGAAGCTGTTACCATTGCTGTTATTGTTACTATGATTAATTTTGTAGTGGCTTAAATGTGTTACTTGACAAGAATTGGTGCTATGTAAAGCAATATTGCTACGAGTAGTATTGTTTCATAGTAGTAATGAATATATAAGATGTAAAAAAAAAATGGGGAAATGGGGAATTTAAAAATAATATATATATTTATTATGATTATTGCTACTACTACTATGGTGAGAACATAACATGATATGTAATTAGTACTGGTGCCATGTTATGATTGAAGTTTTTTCATCTTTAGTTCCTATAAGAAATGGTTATTTAATATATTAAATGATAATCATGGTTTCATGCTTTATGCAGTTTTATAAAGATTACTATCAAAATTGACCATAATTAAATAAATTCTTTACTTTTAGAAAAGTAAATAATTTATTTACTATGGTTACTTTTAATTAAACAAGATGGAAACTGTTAGAACTGAAGATGAACATTGGTATCTTTGTGGAAGATATAATAATTACAGTATTCAGAGAAAACTACTTGGAGGCCTGATATAGAATGTGAGTTGACTTTACAATTATTCAATTTGGAAGGCTTATTTAGTCTAGTCATCATTACAGAAACAGATGTAAAGTAATCATTACCAAATTTCATAGTAACAAATATATAAGATGTAAAAAAAAATTTTATTATTGCATACAGTATTTATATACTTTTATGCTATTTGACTCTGTATTTATTCAATTAGAACTTTGTTTAATAAAGACTTATTTGCTTTCAATATTTACTTGTTGTATTGTAAGTTATTAATACTGAAATTACCTTTGAATTGCATAGAAATTTTTACAAATAGTAAAAACTTATTAAAGTTTGCTGGAAACTGCATACACCACCACCAACAACAACAAAATGCTTTGAATTGAGTTGAAAATTTAAAAAATGTGAACTTAGATCAAACTTCAAAAGGTAATTTTTGTTTTTTTAAATAATACAAAATATTATTGTAAATTTTTATAATATGTTTTAAGATTTTAAAATGCAAAGATGGTCAATAATTCAATCACTCAATTTGATTCTTATTTTAGTAATGAAAAGTTCCGCTACCGAGAATGCCCTTTCAGATTCAGTTAGATTCCCAATCTCCCTTCTTATAGAGCAGATCCTGTATCAAGTCCTACGAAAGATATGCATATAGTTTAAATTATAAAATTGTAGTGTCTCCAGATCTGTTCAAAAGTATTCAATGGAGAAATGATTGGCCACCGTCAGAAAAACGAGCTGGGTAATTGTGTGGAGTTTCCTTACAAGAAAATACAATAAAGATGTTGTAATTGGAAAAAATTGACAGCGGGATGACTAAGTGGCTAAGGTGGCAGCCTACAGCACTGGGGGACGTGAGATTGAATCTAGAAAGCCAAGAGAAACTTCAGGAATTTTTCAAGGGGTACTCTATGATATTGCAGGATTTGTCCCATTGTTTGCTTTGCTTAACCCATAATGGGCTTGATAGAAAGGCCCTCTGCTTCAATTTTTTTCAACACAAAGTGTTGAAAAAAATTGGAAAAGTATTGCTATTGCCAGATAATGGTATTATATACAGTGAAATCTGCTGACTTAAAAAAACCAAATATCTTGAGGTAACAAAGTATAACATCAAAATCATCCCTTATGTTATCATTTGACGTTTGAATGTATATGATTAAAATGTTTCAGATGTAAATGTTTCAATACCTATTCAAAGCTAAATAATTTTAAAATTTAACCTTCAACCTATTCTAAATGTCTGAGATGATGATTCAGGTTGGAGCTATGTATGAAGCGTGCACGGTTGAAATGCACGTCTGTGTCGAGATAGGAGGCAAAACGCAGTGTTGGCCAACCCTTTCAGGATGGAATTCCGACGAGGCGGATTTTTCAAGGGCACGTTGTAACAACTGCCTATTCCAAGTTGCGGTTGGTTCTTTGATCAGTAACGGGTTTATCGTTTTTACTTTAAAAACCGGAAACGAGATTTTCCGGTTTACTAAAGTCATGGATAAACTTTTTGAAGACCTGTTTGCACTTACTATAATAGTATTAATGCCGTTAGCGGGAGTAATACTGCTGTATGTCTTAATCACTCGCGCATTTACCTTTGAAATACTTTTAATTTCTATTGTAGTGTTGTTTGTTTATCTTGCCGTCTTAATATACTTTTCGTATATTGCGAAAATTCTTTTAAACGTAAGTTTTCTCTAATTATAAGCTTCTTTCCTTCGATGAATACTTAATTATATCAAACTAATTGGTGAAGATATAAGAGAGTTAAATAGTTTATAAAATAGTTTATATTTTAGGTCTGTGCTCTGCGGAGACAAGTGATCTTTCAATTATACTTATCGTGTGTTAGGTCACTGGTTTTACTTTCCCGGCTGTTGTGTATATGTAACAAGGGAAAAGTATTGGAATCGTATCAAATTTGACCCTTCGAGCTTTTGCAAATCTCTACGTTTAGAGACCTGATGGATTCAAGATGGATCCAAAAAGTCAGAAAATCCAATTACGTAACACTTCCGACTGGTATGAGTTTTTATTACAAAACTTTTATCTTATTAAGCGAAATAAAAATTGTGTGGGCCATCATCTGTTATGCGTTTGGCCTACCAGTGGCCAAGCCGTCTTCGTACCCTGAACACAGAGAGTTCGGTCGTATGTTCGGACGGGCTGGCCACGTGACGTTTTCCGGGTCTTTTCCACGTCTGTAACGCCTAAATAGGGACCAGTTTTCTTTAACAAGACCTCCCTAGGCAGATCGTTCAAGTGTTGCATTGCCATAACATAACAAATAAACATCTGTTATACGATATTGTTATAAAAAAACTATTTATATTTTTCAATTACTATACGCTGGTAAAAAGCTTAATTTTGAGGCTAGGGACGAGTTTTATTTTTTAAAAAAAAGGTATAAATGTTAATAACGAATAACACCTTTATTAAGTCTTACCCCTTTGGAGATATGACACATGACACCCCTTTATCTCTTCATCCTTTTGACCTTTAATCACTAATTTTTTTTTTACTTTTTTTGTATTTTAGTAGTCTTTTTTTTCCTTCTTTATTTATCATTAAGGTACGAATGCGTACAGGCCTGATGCCGCGTAGCATAACCAGATTGAGAAAACAAAGGGAAGTTTATTTATTACAGCATGATTAATAATATAAAAATTATGTTTAAACAAAATCTTAACAGCCGGAAAAGTTACGCAACTCGTTCGATTTTTTAAAATTGAAAATTCAATTCGAAAGTTTTAGGCAAACATAAAGAAACTTTCTATTTATGTGTGTTTATTTTTATTTTTAATATATCATATTTCTGAGTCAAGTAGTATTTTATAAGGCATGGGCATAGACAATCGGAAGGCCGAGAGGTTAATTTGTCAGCCTACCGCTCTAGGGCCTCTTCCCTGACCAATTACACGCTCCAATTGTGGAACCAATAATGGGCTGACTAAAAAGGATTTCGTATTGTCCACTGGGCAGAGAAAATTTTAAAAAAGTATAGACCTATTGTTTTTCTTTTGCATACTCCTAAAGATTCTTGGCAGGCCGCTGGGTACAATCTGGATGGAGTTTCAGCGATAGTTCAGTTTAACGAGTGTAATGTAATTTCGGCCTTAGGTGTTGCGTGTTTTCTTTACGTTATTAATACCTAAATAGGGGCCAGTTTCCCAAAGAAAGTTCTCCCGGGAGGCATCTTCCTTCGGCAGATCGCCCACGCGTTGCGTTGCCAAACAATCCAATCTATTAGATAGACCTAAAAAATGTTGAAGGTATAAATACAAAATTGAGTTGGATTAACCCAACTGTCGATTCCGTATTATTATTATACGGCCCGACTATTATATATTAAAGTATATGATATTAAGTTTAAAAATAGATTTTCATAAAGTAAAAATTCTTAACATATAAACCAAAATATGAAAAATACTTATGAATTACATTTAATAGTGCATTACGCGTACATAAGAAGCTTCTAATGCCTGAAAGTCCATTAAGCCAAGCATTAAATGCCATTAAATATATAAACATATCAATCATATCTTTGCACCGAAAGTTGTTTTTTTAACCTAATTAATTATTCAGTGAACAAATTACAATTTACTTTGATCAGATACTTAAAACGTTTTACTCATTAAGGACGTATATAAATTTTGTTTTAATGCTTATTGCTTAGGATATACATTAATATAGCGAAATGCATTAAATTAAATTGGTGGGATAAGGACAATTTTCCAGGAGGGTAACATAGAAAACTAGACCATGTTTAAAAGCTAGACACGTGAAGAAAATGCGGAAAATTCCATGCGGTTAGGCGCGATCCAACGTTTGATTTAACGTTTTCTTCACTTTTGGGCATATTTTACCACAGAAATTGTAAACATTAAAATGGAATATTACCTTTATGATGTACTGTATCCTTATCTTAAAGTTTTGAATATTTATGGAATATTCATAAATGCAAGAAATGATCGATTGTGGGTTAAAATTTTCATAATTCAAAATTACTTCTTGTTGGTATTACTGTTTCTGTTCCTCTTTCCCGAAGAATTATCAAATAATATATCAAACCTGAAATTTATTTCAAAATTCTGCAGCCTTCCGGAATTTTGGGAAAGGTTTGGAAAAAGTTTCCGATATAGCGCTAGCTTTTTTATTATTGTTTCATCGATATTTTCCTATTTATACAATAGAAATGCCACTTCTATTAAACTGGCTATTGTAAAAGTGAATAGGGAGGTAAAATGTACCACCAAAATATATCGTAGTTTGTTACGTTTCCAAAATTTTATTATTATATTATTTACATTCATCAACTTATTGGCTAACGTTTGCGTACCGACAATTTATATTTATGGTAGACATTATTTTGGATATAATCAATCAATATTTAAGGAATATTTCTGTACCTTTCACATTATTTCGAGTAGCTTTATTGTTACCAGCATCATCTGTTACGGTTTCGGGTTTATGTGGATTCTTACGTATTTAAATGTTCATCTGGTCGAAGTATTCATTGAGGATATCGATAGAAAATTGAGCGAGAATATTCAATTGAAGAGCCAGATAGTACTTTCTGAAATGTCATCAATTTTCCGTTTTACAAAAGTAATAGATCAACTTTTCCAAGATTTAATTACATTTTCTATAATTATATTCATACCAGTAACGGGGATATATTTTCTGTATGTTTTAGTTACTCATAAATTTACCTACGAATTATTTATTACTATTACTGTAACGTTCGTTATTGGATTTATTGTATTGATGTATTTTATGTTTATCACTACAATTCCTTCAAACGTAAGTTTCTTTTATTTTGACATAATTCTTGAAATTTATATTAAAATTCCCTACCGGGTTCGAGTCCCCTCTGAGCCAAACTATTCCACAATACTGTATTTAATATTAATTAATTTATAATTACAGGTATCCTTCGTATAACACGGTATATACGTTCCGAAAAAGTACCGTGTTATGCGAATTCATTCTATACGAAACTAATAGAAAACATTACGTTCAAGAAGTTAACAAAAGTATACTACAAGTCGACCCCCCTATAACACTGTTGATTTTTCTGTTTTATATGAATTCTATGTTGTACGAGTCACTTAGATTTGTAAAATTTAAGTGACTCGTACAACATGGAATTCATATAAAACGGAAAAATCAACAGTGTTATAGGGGGGTCGACTGTACCTTGTTCAACGCTTTCTGGAGAGATACTTTGCAATTTAAATGTAGACATATTTGCCATGATGAAATTCCAAGACACACTGAAGATATTTTCGGCCCACCAGTTACCAAGCGGTTTCGTTCCCCGAACACTGGGAATTCGGTCGTGGATTCGCGCCTGGCCACGTGAAGTTTTCCGGGTTTTCTCCACGTCTGTAACGCCTGAATAGGAGCCAGTTTCCCTTAAGATGACCTTCCGGAAGGCATTCCTTCTAGGCAAGTGTTGCGTTGCGGTAACTTAATAAACAAACAAACTGAAGACATTTTCTACTCAAAAAAAGTACCAAAGCTCATCATATGGTATCTTTGCTTCTGTAAGCAACGAAAAAGTATATGCATGTAAGCTTTTGTGTAATTATCTGTTGCAGACAAATTCTAAGTATAAACTGTTACATTTCATTGTTTCTATCTTGCCAGAATGAATACGATCGTAAATCTACCATTTCACAAGTCAACGTTATTGTACAGTCAATGAATAATGCAGCAGGCTCCAGTAGTGCGAGTGCAGTACCAGGGTAGTTAAGTGTATTCTACGGCATAGTGCACAAAGTACCGAAACACTGCTTTAGTTTGGGTTTAATGGGATACGTCAACGCAACCCTGGACGATCTGCCAACTGAAGGATGCCTCCAGAAATGACTTTTTATGGAAAACTGGTCCTAACAGGTGAAGAGAACCAGGAAAATTCTACTCGCTAGTCCGTTGGGAATTTTTATTACACCCGGCTAATGCCCGGTAATAAAACAGCCGGCCGAACTCACGATGAACATGGAAAAAAGATACTTAATGCCCACAAAAAGAGAGTCAAAAATGAAAAAGATCTTTCATAATAAATATAGAAGAGGATTTTTCATTTTTTACCGAACGTTAACATATTATTTATAAGAATTACCATGAAATTTGCTTACACTCATAAAACTTTTCTTGTTGAAGAAGAAGAAGTTCTTGCTCTTGTATCCGATATCACGCTTAATGACGTACAACAAAATCAACGACTAAAAAGTATTTTTGTAATTGTAATTTATATAATAGACTAATTAAATATATTGTAATTTAATTTAAAAATGATAAAAAAATAAATCTCTTACGCTGTAATTACTTTCGTTTCTGAAATAAAAGTCCATAATGCAAAAGGAAGCTTGCTCAATCTGCAAAATGACAGTTTTAATTGTTGTAGATGTGAAAAATTGAGAAAATTTTATATACTTACCAGAGAAGGAACTTTTGATAAGAATAACGCGTATGCTATAAACATTATTAAAAAGCTAATTATTACGCATAACAGTATAAATAATTCTGAAGAAAGAGCTATGGTATATGATACATATATTGCTGCAATACTTGCCAAAGGAATGGCAATTATAATAAAAAGTGTTTGAAGTTCGTCACAGAATTTGTTTATTATGTTAATAGAGTAACAAATACTTGACGTTTTCATGAGTACTGTTGCCATGTCTACATCAGATTTCTCATCTAATTGTTTTTTCAAATATAAAATAAATGACTTCGCGTGAACATTGCAGATGTAATTATTAAGCCAAAGAAGTCCAACTCCATAGCATATTATACAACAGATAATTAAACCTCCTATGACGTAGTGGACGTTACAGAAAAGTTCTTGTGGAAACGATGTATTATTTTGATGATAATTTCTGTGAGAAATATAAATAGCATTTATAATAAACATTATGCAAAAAGTAAGAAAGCTGAAGAACAAAACGATGAAATCTTGAACATATAGCACGTTAATTGATAGATTTACGCTGTGATCTAAATCTTTTTCAATAATACTGATGGCCTTTATCATATAAGAACTATTTCTGTTATAAAAATATACGTATATTATTGGAATGCAAATACAGAAACATACAATGTATCTTAAATCTCTTCCTACTATATTCCAGAACTCTGGTATCTTACAAAGTTGTAAAATGCCAGAGAGTTGTAAACTCTTCGGTAGTATTTCTTCCGGAAAAAATACTAAAATCATTATCATGAAAATGAAGTATAATTGAATGATTATTAAAGAAAACCAGAATTTGTTTCTCTTTTTACCAATATAAATTCCAAAAATCTGCACAAGATTTAAATAAGGAAGAACGGCTTCTGAAAGTAATACCATTCTGCACAAATAGTCAAGAGATTTCGGAGGAGAATGTATTGTGGCTTGTCTGATTTGCCGAATCAAATTACTATTTGCTATTCACCAAATGCAATGCCATGATTAATCCTTGAATTATGTAATAGCAATTATCATTTAGAGCCATCAAATTCATAGCCAACCTCATACAGAAATCTCTATGTATCAATCATCATTAATGACCTTCATCAGCCATGGATGTTTAATTATAAATGTGTGGTTTATAA
>NW_019384374.1:150409-264706 GCF_000671375.1 Centruroides sculpturatus | reverse complement strand
GAAATGTTTCTTTCACAAGAAATGTATAAAATTACAGTACTAAACAGACGATAGGTCGCCTAACTCGCCGTAGCGTGACGCTAGACGGCGAAAAATATATATTTAATTATAATAAAGTTACAATAAATTAAGTTAATATATAATTATATATACAGTACCTAATTTATATATAATTAATATATAATTATATGTACAGTACCTAATTTATATATAATTTATATAATACTGTCCAGACGATAGAAATCTCTCCGTAGCGTGGCGCTACGGACGGCGGGTAAGTAGTTCGGCTGCCCGATGACGTTTTACGTATTATAGGAGTTATTTTTACCGTTGTTTACGGATAATGCCACAATTTTTATAGGAATCATAACTATAGGAAACGCTTTTATAGGGGGATCTACTGTATTTTAATTCAGCGACTATGAATTCGAATTCGAGATGCAGCTGCCGGGTATCTCCAGGTGTGAAGGCTTTTCTATTGTTC
The DNA here is from genome assembly GCF_000671375.1 of Centruroides sculpturatus. Lineage (NCBI taxonomy): Eukaryota > Metazoa > Arthropoda > Arachnida > Scorpiones > Buthidae > Centruroides > Centruroides sculpturatus. Next base: position 264,222 of record NW_019384374.1, on the reverse strand, counting down.
CAGATAAACGAAATGCGAACAGTTGATGTTTACATATCAGCATACAAGTGATTCCTGCCGAATATCCGTTAAGTGTACGTGTCAAGTGATTCAGGTGTTCATATATATTTGAACATATAGCAACGATAGAAAACCACACAAATATTCATATGCATTCGCGATTTATTTTAGAATATCTTATTTGCAGAAATGACAGAACTTGAGTAACGTATTCAAGCATATACTGAAAATAAAAATATAACAATATGAAATAAATGTTTATGAAATTATATTATAAATTTCTTTTCGTGTATTCGAATAGGAATTTTTGTCAAATTATTTGTTTCATTTTAATAAGTACCAGATGATCGTAATTGAAATACAGTCGACCCCCTATAACACTGTTGATTTTTCCGTTTTATATGAATTCCATGTTGTACGAGTCACTTAGATTTGTAAAATTTAAGTGACTCGTACAACATGGAATTCATATAAAACGGAAAAATCAACAGTGTTATAGGGGGGTCGACTGTACCTTGTTCAACGCTTTCTGGAGAGATACTTTGCAATTTAAATGTAGACATATTTGCCATGATGAAATTCCAAGACACACTGAAGATATTTTCGGCCCACCAGTTACCAAGCGGTTTCGTTCCCCGAACACTGGGAATTCGGTCGTGGATTCGCGCCTGGCCACGTGAAGTTTTCCGGGTTTTCTCCACGTCTGTAACGCCTGAATAGGAGCCAGTTTCCCTTAAGATGACCTTCCGGAAGGCATTCCTTCTAGGCAAGTGTTGCGTTGCGGTAACTTAATAAACAAACAAACTGAAGACATTTTCTACTCAAAAAAAGTACCAAAGCTCATCATATGGTATCTTTGCTTCTGTAAGCAACGAAAAAGTATATGCATGTAAGCTTTTGTGTAATTATCTGTTGCAGACAAATTCTAAGTATAAACTGTTACATTTCATTGTTTCTATCTTGCCAGAATGAATACGATCGTAAATCTACCATTTCACAAGTCAACGTTATTGTACAGTCAATGAATAATGCAGCAGGCTCCAGTAGTGCGAGTGCAGTACCAGGGTAGTTAAGTGTATTCTACGGCATAGTGCACAAAGTACCGAAACACTGCTTTAGTTTGGGTTTAATGGGATACGTCAACGCAACCCTGGACGATCTGCCAACTGAAGGATGCCTCCAGAAATGACTTTTTATGGAAAACTGGTCCTAACAGGTGAAGAGAACCAGGAAAATTCTACTCGCTAGTCCGTTGGGAATTTTTATTACACCCGTCTAATGCCCGGTAATAAAACAGCCGGCCGAACTCACGATGAACATGGAAAAAAGATACTTAATGCCCACAAAAAGAGAGTCAAAAATGAAAAAGATCTTTCATAATAAATATAGAAGAGGATTTTTCATTTTTTACCGAACGTTAACATATTATTTATAAGAATTACCATGAAATTTGCTTACACTCATAAAACTTTTCTTGTTGAAGAAGAAGAAGTTCTTGCTCTTGTATCCGATATCACGCTTAATGACGTACAACAAAATCAACGACTAAAAAGTATTTTTGTAATTGTAATTTATATAATAGACTAATTAAATATATTGTAATTTAATTTAAAAATGATAAAAAAATAAATCTCTTACGCTGTAATTACTTTCGTTTCTGAAATAAAAGTCCATAATGCAAAAGGAAGCTTGCTCAATCTGCAAAATGACAGTTTTAATTGTTGTAGATGTGAAAAATTGAGAAAATTTTATATACTTACCAGAGAAGGAACTTTTGATAAGAATAACGCGTATGCTATAAACATTATTAAAAAGCTAATTATTACGCATAACAGTATAAATAATTCTGAAGAAAGAGCTATGGTATATGATACATATATTGCTGCAATACTTGCCAAAGGAATGGCAATTATAATAAAAAGTGTTTGAAGTTCGTCACAGAATTTGTTTATTATGTTAATAGAGTAACAAATACTTGACGTTTTCATGAGTACTGTTGCCATGTCTACATCAGATTTCTCATCTAATTGTTTTTTCAAATATAAAATAAATGACTTCGCGTGAACATTGCAGATGTAATTATTAAGCCAAAGAAGTCCAACTCCATAGCATATTATACAACAGATAATTAAACCTCCTATGACGTAGTGGACGTTACAGAAAAGTTCTTGTGGAAACGATGTATTATTTTGATGATAATTTCTGTGAGAAATATAAATAGCATTTATAATAAACATTATGCAAAAAGTAAGAAAGCTGAAGAACAAAACGATGAAATCTTGAACATATAGCACGTTAATTGATAGATTTACGCTGTGATCTAAATCTTTTTCAATAATACTGATGGCCTTTATCATATAAGAACTATTTCTGTTATAAAAATATACGTATATTATTGGAATGCAAATACAGAAACATACAATGTATCTTAAATCTCTTCCTACTATATTCCAGAACTCTGGTATCTTACAAAGTTGTAAAATGCCAGAGAGTTGTAAACTCTTCGGTAGTATTTCTTCCGGAAAAAATACTAAAATCATTATCATGAAAATGAAGTATAATTGAATGATTATTAAAGAAAACCAGAATTTGTTTCTCTTTTTACCAATATAAATTCCAAAAATCTGCACAAGATTTAAATAAGGAAGAACGGCTTCTGAAAGTAATACCATTCTGCACAAATAGTCAAGAGATTTCGGAGGAGAATGTATTGTGGCTTGTCTGATTTGCCGAATCAAATTACTATTTGCTATTCACCAAATGCAATGCCATGATTAATCCTTGAATTATGTAATAGCAATTATCATTTAGAGCCATCAAATTCATAGCCAACCTCATACAGAAATCTCTATGTATCAATCATCATTAATGACCTTCATCAGCCATGGATGTTTAATTATAAATGTGTGGTTTATAAATATTAACAATTCTAATAATTTTGTAAATAAAATGTATTAAATATTAATTTTAAATATACGATAACTTATTAACATTTTATGGCCATTTATTTAAATTATTTACGTATTTTTTTATATACAAGGTACTAGTGTTTGCGATAGGTTCTATTAACGTAAAGACTTATTACAAAATATAATGTTGAGGATCGATACAATTAATATTTGTCCATTAGCCATTTTCCTTCTTCTAATAGCTAATGCATATCTTATTTGATTTCTGGTATAATGTTTCTTTCAATTGTGATATGTAATTCGATTCAAGCAATCAATCTTCATTCATACATTGAAAGCTATATTAATGGGCGCCTGTTTTAGATGCCAGAGGGACGGGACTTTTTGAGATCCCTTAATAATCGATTGCGGTACTGTAGACAACAATTTTAGATTCTTATTCGGGGTACAGAAATTCCGTTCATAAAAAGAATTAGTGGTAATTTGTATCTGCAACATGGTTTCCATGATAGATTATTATTTCATAGTAGATCGTGTCACCATAAAAGTAATCACTTGAGTTATATGATCAAACGTATACTGAAATAAAAGTTACATTAATTATATTTTAACAGAAAAGTAATTATTAAAACTTCAAAGTTTTCAAATTATGTAACGTACCTTTAAAGCGTTTTCTTTGTTAATGAATTGAAAGTTCATAATTCTAAATCCTATTTTCGTTTCGGTTAAATATAACAACACGTGTGCCTAGAAAATATGTAAAAAAACCCAATAATTTGCATATTTATTTCATATAAAAAACCATATTAAAATATTAAATTTACCCTTTTGTTGTCTTTGTCACTTTGAAAATATAAATCCATTGCGCTAGAAGATAATCTCTGAATCTGTAAAATAGAAAACTCTAATTAAATCAAGGTTCTGTTAGCTCGGCAACGAGACACGTGGGCGATCTCCCAGAACCCTATGTGAAATTGGTCCCTATTTTGGGTAAGAGAATTTCACTTATTTGGTTTAATTGTGTATGGCACCGCGACACGTGAACGATTTGACGAGGGGGATGCTTCTCTGGAAGACTTTCTATGGGAAACTGACCTCATTTAGGTGTTACTAACACGAAGAAACCCCGAAAGATCTATATGGCAGGTTCGTTGGCCAGTAAAACCAGTGTTTTACTTCGCTAATAGGGATAATTTCTTCATTGAAAATTCCTCCGGGATGCACCTCATTTGGGAAATTATCCAAATTATCTCTTCAATATAATCCTCTCCAATCCTACTTTCAAAAACTAATATCAGAGTTAATTAGAGATTCAAATTTTTGCAACTCACAAAGTAAAAGTGTAGAAGAGAATGGAAGAAAAATATTTTATTAGTGAGGTATTTTGCTTCCCTCTCCCTCTGGGTTTTAGAATTTGAATCTTAAAGTTTGGTGTTCGTTTTTGAGAGAGCTAAACACAGGATTAGAACATAGAATTTGTACTTAATTAACGATATTAATATCATAAAATTAAATGCAAATTTCTTACCGTTGTTGGTATTCTTGCCATGTATAAAAAGTAAGCTGCGAAAGCAATACATAACCAGATGTATAATATAACAAACACTAATGCATAAAGAGAAAAATTCACAAATATTATTGAATAGAGTGCAGCGGCACTTCCTACAGGGGCTATAATCGCAAAGATCAAGATATGCAAATCTTCACAGAATTTATCAATCGTCTTTATAAAAGAAGATAATACAGAAAATTCACGAAGCATTGTTTTTCCAGAAACAACTATTCCATTTTTAAACTTTTTCTGCAATTCGAAGAAGAATAACTCCGTAAGATGAACACCGAGATAGCAAAGAATCCAAAGAATTCCACAGCAATAAGAAATAATGTTACCGCATGTATAAGACGCAATGGTAATGTGAAAAGTACAGAAAAATTCTTGAAAATGCGATTTAGAATACCGAAAATAATATCTAGAAAATATATAAATTGAAGAAGGGATCACACACAATAACGAATTGATAAAACTGAAATACAGAAGGATTATATCTTGATATTTTTGAAATTTCTTTAATAATTTTTTGGTACATTCTATATTTTCATCAACGGAATCGATTGCACGCTTTAACGTTTTCCAATTTTTATTATATATATGAAAAAATATTAATGGAAGTAAATTCACCATACATAAAATGTAACGTAATCCATTTCCGAGTGTAATCCACACTTCAGGAATGCCACAATACGTGGATATATTGTCTAAGGAAAAGTACGATAAAATTTCATCTGGAAGTAAAACTAAAATTAGAATAGAAAGCATAAAATACTGTTCAAAAATCATTAATATAATCCGTCTTTTATTGTTTTCTTCATTAAGAAATATACCATACATTCGTAGAACCTTAATGTAAGGATGTATCGCTCGCGATAAAGTATTATCCATGAAACTACAATTTTCGAAATCTGCTCGTGTTTCTTACAAAATGTACAGAAATTTATGCATCTATAACGTCGATCGAGTCCATTTCATCTACAAACAATTCGTGAATGGAAGAATTATAATGGAACCCATTAGAATGGAGTTCGAGCAAATGTATTGTTAATGTGTTTAAAGATAATCGATGGCTGCTGCTTTAAGTTATCCATTATCTAAATTATTTCATCATTAGCAATAACTATAATACTGTACTAAACAAATAAATCGCCATTAAGGACAATTAATTTGTTTAAAAGAAGAGATTTAAGAAACACAACAAATTATACATTAAAATTTTAATGTAACCTATTACGCAATTTAAAGACAATCTTGTGTAACAACAGGAATTACGTGTTTCTTAAACACTGGTACAACCCTACATAAGTTTTAACGTGGTTTATTTAACATGAAAGCTTCACAGGAAAGTATCTTGCGTACCAGAGCCCTTTAGCCACCATTCGAGATCATCCAGTGGCGTTTCCACTTCCCAAGACGAGGACCTACACTGTGGATTATGAGAAGTGGTGTTTGTGTTATTTAACGGTGTTGTTTACAGCGATGATACGTAATGCGACGGACAAATTAGATAATGGTCCAATTGTGAATGTTATTGTGAGGGGTATTTGTAAGGACTTGTTGTAATGAAACTGAAGAATCTTCTATTCAAAAAATTACTGCTGACTGATGCACTAAATGATACCTATTTACTAGCACCTGGATCAAATGGACCTTGTAAATTGTGATATATTTATTGCTAAATAGTTACCAAACCTGTTTGTCATATCAATCACATAAATGTATCAACAGATGTTGGAGTTGAGTCCTCCAGTCCAATATCAGAAGAAGGGTATTACAGTAGAGCGTCAATTTTCCGAATCAATTGGGGACTGGGGTTGTTCGTATAACTGATATTTCGGATAACCGATTTATGTACGAAAAAATGGTTTAACGTATCCGATGTTGAAATTTTTCTCCGTTGCGTGTCGCTTCGCGTTGAATTTTCGTCGATGTTAAGCTTAACAAAGACTATTGTATCGTTAAAAATTATTTTTTTATTTTGTACAGACAAAATAGATATATTGAAAAATATCAAAACAATAAAAAATTATACTTCAGATGTTAATTTAGTATCAAAAACGTAAAATATTTGAGTAGCCCAAGACATAGCCAAAGATTGAAGCGCCACAGCACTGGCGAAATTTAAATTTGTCGACTGGAATTCTTTCGGATGATTGACGTTTCGGATGATTGACTTTCGGAAAATTGACGCTCTACTGTATTTAAAGTCAAAATGATGTGCATATTTTCTATATGGTATCAGAAGAGAGGATATTTTTTGATTTCGTAATATAAAGTCTGTAAACCATTATAGACTTTATATTATAGCTCAACGTGTCTATTGTGGAATTATATTTACTCTTGCCTAACAAGCTTAATGATTCCTGGATCAAAGGTATGGGTCTATCTTTGTCACTTTATTTAATTATCTATAATCTGCGACAAATCGATAACTTAGATCAGACTTCTTTACTAATAATGCCGATGAGGACCACGGGGAGTTTGATGGTTTTCCATCGTGTTCTCTATTAATATGTCCATAATTTCTCGCTGCGCTTATGGAATGCGATGCGGAGCTCGATAGAGTGGAGGATTATTGCCTGTATCTATCTTATGCTCGTTTCAATTGCAATATCCCAAGTCCAAATCATCCTTTGCAAACACCTGTTTGTATTTATATAATAATAAGTTCATGTGAGGGTCGTAAAAGCGCGTAGAAATTTCGACTAATTACAAACTTTAACGTCAGAAAGTTTCGAAGACAGAATCGGGTCAAGGGGATGTGTTAGTGACAAAGCCCAGATGAGACGAAAACTTTCTCGAATTGTAAAACAAACGCGACGCGACGATAAATAACAGGGGGGAATGTCGACAGACAGAGGGAGAACTTTGTCGGGATGCGCGCGAACAAATATCGGGTCGAAGCAAGCGGGAGAAAGGGGGGTCTAAGAACAAANTACCGTAAGTCTAATACAGTACTGTAATTTTATACATTTCTTGTGAAAGAAACATTTCTTATTCAACGGCGATTAAAATTATTTATATTAATGATGTCTCCGAAGTTAAACGAAGTTTTCGCAGAAAAATAAGTTATCAGAAATCAGCCGTGGTTTGGTGTGCTGCTTCGCGACGAAAACAAGCTTTAGCAGTGGCGATGTCAAATTGTGCACACTCGGTAAGTAATCCTACTTACCGAGTATTTCCGTATAATCCGTATTTTGGAGATGTTGAGTCGGATTGGTCTAGAATCGATTAATTTTATGGAATAAAACCTTTCAATCAGCCGTAGTCCGTAAACTTCACACGTGTCGGGCTGTGATTGGAAGGACTCGTAAGAAATCAAATTCCAAAGAATGGAACGTATCTATGATCTTATAGGGGAGTCGACTGTAAATATCCGACACGAAATTCGAGAAAAAAATTATATAGTTTATCTGACATATCCCGTTCTATCGCACAAGCTAATTTGACAATCTAAATAATAACTTTGATCAAAACTTAATAATAAATAATTATTACATGTTACGTATTTTGTAAAATAAAAATCACTGACGACTCTTTTCAAAACTGTAGGAATATAACAAGGCTCAATCGAAAAAAAAAACCTATTTTTAATAGCGAACTGTTCATAACGGAAATGATAGACTCAAAACAAAGAGTCTATCAATGCCAGAATGTTTTGCACCAGTGGCTTCGACTTTAACCTCGCGTGACCTTTCATACCTTTCTATTTTCACGGTTTTGAAACTTTCTGACATCATCGATGTATTGTTACGAACAACCAATGAACATTTCACTTCGAACCAAGAAAATTGTAACCGCATCCCAGTGTTGTTTTCTGAATTACATTGAAAAAATATTTAATATCAACAACTCGAATTTTAGTATTCTCTTCATTGCAAAAGACATTAAATTTTACTTCATTTGCATCTATTTCTGTTGTCAAAAGTCAAATTATTGAATAATTTAAGCTGAAAGACTTTTTCTACTTAAGTTTAATATCGTGTGTTTTTTTAATAATTTAATTTTCAGTAATAAATTGTAAATAATTTTGATGTTAAAATTTCTTTTTTTTTAAAAAAAAAAGGTTGCTTTTTTTCAAGATTTATCTATAGTGAATGGTAACCAGAAAATGAACTCTAAAAAATGAAGTGTGGTTATTTTCATAAGTGGCACTTAGTCGTTAAGAAATTTCACGAATACCGTGAGATATTAAAAGGTATTTGGTTTCGACCTTACTTTGAATCCGCCTATAAACGGTGGACAGCCGAAGAGGTCGAGATAGCATCGAATCCGGGATAACCCCCCCATAGATTTTTACTGATAATCTGATTAAAATGTGTTGCGCTTCGTCTTTCACCACCGAGATGTCCACCTGAGAGCATTAATAAATGTATTGATAAAATGGGCCTGAAAAGAAAAGGTTATCTTAGTGCCTATAGGATGAATACAAACAACAACAACTTAAATAACTAAGAAAACTTCGAGAGTGAAAATTAAATTTAATTATTCGAAATGAAAATGCATGATTTTGTAAATATTACGAGATGAACATTATATAATAAAAGCGAAAATTAATTTGTGTATCCGTTTTTAAAAATAGGGCATAACATCGAAGTAGATGTAGTCAAATTCATCTTTCAATTTCAATCCGGATTGCAAATATTTAAACGTTTCAATTCCTTCCAATGGATTGTAGTAATTTGCCGAGGGACTGATTCTTACATTATTTTCTGCAATGACGTCTCTCTCTATAATTGTAGCAATGAATCGATAAAATGTAAACTTTAGAATCCGTAGAGGACAACTCAATAAAATATATCCGGTTTTATTACATGCATTATTTCCAAGACGAAATTTCGTCCGTAAGTTTAAGTTGGCAAAATAATACAAATCTACAATTATTCCTTCTTCCCTGCAATGTGTTATAGGAAGATGCAATTCGTTGATAAAACAATCTTCCTTAACAACTATTTCGCATATAAATCGAATATTTGTATTTATTTTCCTTAATGCGTTAATAAAGTATGCACTTCGATTAACATAAGAGAACCAGGACGAGAGTAATTCGTGTTTTCTAGGACATGTAATGTCACAAATACTCTCTGGAATAAACCATGTCTCGTCATAATCGTTATTTTGCAAGTAACATCTTATTGCATCTCTCTCTACGTCCGTTAAGATCGGTTCAACGAATACTTGAGATTCCAGAAACCATTCAGGCATTGTCAGAAATCGTATGTACGGAAGAAATGGTTCCATGACCTGCCTTAGAGATTTTTCATTATTAACTCTTTTCTTGGCCCATTTTAAAACTATTGAGAATATGTCTGTATCGTCAATAAATGGATTTATTGGCCTACGAACGAGTCTATCCATAGTTGTTGCTTCACAGTTCAGCCATTCGTCCGATGAAAAAATTTCCTGCCATTTCGAACTTAATATATTCCAGCACAAATATTGTAATCGCTCATCCTTCTGTTGGCATGCTAAGTCATATACATAACACACCTTTTTAACTCTTGACGGATCGGTCATGAAATCTCGACATTCTTTATTTAAATTACGTAGGCCTAATCGTTTGCTTACGCAAAATATGTCCGTTGCATTCTGCATGGATTTAATGGTTTCTCGTCCTTCTTCCAGATATCTATAAACAGAAAATGCGATTAAAAACGAACTATAATTAGAGCCACTGTATATGATTTAAAACTGATGGTAATTATGTGAGGGTCGTAAAAGCGCGTAGAAATTTCGACTAATTACAAACTTTAACGTCAGAAAGTTTCGAAGACAGAATCGGGTCAAGGGGATGTGTTAGTGACAAAGCCCAGATGAGACGAAAACTTTCTCGAATTGTAAAACAAACGCGACGCGACGATAAATAACAGGGGGGAATGTCGACAGAGAGAGGGAGAGCTTTTTCGAGACGCGCGCGAACAAATATCGGGTCGAAGCAAGCGGGAGAAAGGGGGGTCTAAGAACAAAAGGGATATCTGTGAAGTAAGAACGCGGTAGGGGATAAATGGCCACAAGAACATCTGGTGAACCGTTTGGGTTCCAAGATGACAGAGAAAAGGGACATAACGGAGTAAAATACGAGCGCGAACGTTAAAGGACCGTCATCACCTCTCCGACCTTTTCCCGACCCGAATCGGTCTCGGGTTTCGCCTAGAAACAAAGGAATGACCAATCGGAGTAAGGGAGAGGGTGAAAGGGACCAATCAAAAGGGTGAGATTCGGGGAAAATCTTATAAAACCCCCGAATCTCAAGGACACGAAGCAGATTCTCTCCAAGACGCCAGGCCCGCAGCACACGGACACATACTCAAGAGGTCAGGATAGCAGATTCTCTCCAAGACGCCAGGCCCGCAGCACACGGACACATACTCAAGAGGTCAGGATAGCCGAGTCTCAGCCGTGCACTGGACCCCCAGCATCCAGAACGCCATAACCGCCGCATCCTCGGACACCTGAACTCGCATCAAGGACGCAAGATCGTCAGTAGCTACCTCATTGAGCCCCGGGGCACAGAAGAAGCGAAACCTCAGCCGGCCAACGAACTTATTTTGTTATTCCTGTTGTGTAAGTTAACTTCATGTCAAAATAAACGGTTTTCGTGTAAGACACTTGTCATCTCTGTCTCCTACCGCCACCACCCACATACGGTTTGACCCTAGGTTTTCCTGACGCGCAATTAACGTATTGCCCCCAAAATCGGCGAACTTACAATTATCGTTATAACAGAAGAAAACGATATTAATGCAAATTAGAATATGTCAACATAAGAATTTAAAAGATAATTACAGNCCAGGCCCGCAGCACACGGACACATACTCAAGAGGTCAGGATAGCCGAGTCTCCGCCGTGCACTGGACCCCCAGCATCCAGAACGCCATAACCGCCGAGCACCGCCGCATCATCGGACACCTGAACTCGCATCAAGGACGCAAGATCGTCAGTAGTTACCTCATTGAGCCCCGGGGCACAGAAGAAGCGAAACCTCAGCCGGCCAACGAACTTATTTTGTTATTCCTGTTGTGTAAGTTAACTTCATGTCAAAATAAACGGTTTTCGTGTAAGACACTTGTCATCTTTGTCTCCTACCGCCACCACCCACATACGGTTTGACCCTAGGTTTTCCTGACGCGCAATTAACGTATTGCCCCCAAAATCGGCGAACTTACAAAAGTATGTAATTTTAGATTGCTTGCTTCTAGTTAAAAGATCTTCATAAATTTCCTTATATGGTGCTAAGCACTTATGAAGAATAAAGCAAGTATGAAATAAGGGAAAAACATCTGGCAACATCAGAAGCAGTGTTGAGATCTGGCAACATTGAAATGAGTTTTGAGAAGGACCATCTGTATCGACAGAAGGCAAGAAAAGATAATTTACATACTTAAGTACTAATAGTTCACGAAAATTATTATTTTCGTGAACTATTAGTACTTAAGTATGTAAAAATTTATTACATTTCACGTTGTACGAGGGTTTTACCCAATTCTCGAAACGTGTCAGAGTGAATCTGTGCTATAACAGTACCGTGTTATACGGGGATGGTCCCAATTCTCAAACCGTGTTAGAGTGAATCCATGCTATAGAAGTGCTGTGTTATACAGAGGTTACCTGTATTAAGTTCTATATTATAAATTTCTTTTTCAATAAACTTCTCTTTGGAATGTTGGAAATTTTCTTTACATTTAAAAATATCCCTTTGTTAAACAGCAATACTAACTTAATAAGCTGCTGTAAGATGGGTGAAAAAGAATCTTTTACATAAAAAATCTTTTATTACTAAATTTAATCCAAAGTGATTCCAAATAAAAACTAGAGTATTCAAATGCAAGAACTGTCAACTATTCAATTCTAAAAAAAGTTCTCATTTCTGAGAACTTGTGCTAGGTGTTTTAATACTTCTTAAATGCAATCTTTATAAGTACATAAAATAGCAAACAATCCAGTTTGAGAACCAGGAACTGGTATCTCACCCTGCTATCAAAAATTCTAACTGCATTACAGTAATATAAAGACCAAGTTATTCTGTGATCTGACTTCAAGAAATTTTAATTCTCTAATCATTTACTTCAATCCCTGTAATTACCAACAATGCTAATCAACTTGTCCTTGAATACTTGGTAATAGTTAATAGCTACTCCATACAAGACATATGACAGTATGCATTACTTTTTCTCATTTTTCCAATAAATTACATTTGTTGTTTGTTTTCATGAATTCTGTTATTGGAAACATTCAATTTTTGAAAGTATTTGATTGTCTCTGGTTAAGTCTAACAAAGACTAATAAAAACAAAGACATGATCTTTATTTATATGACAAGATTTGAATAGTTCTTAGAATACAGTTTGTCTTGCACTGCAATGACTGTTATACCTGGAGGCAATTTTACTTTTTTGTCTACAAATGAATTATTAATTTTCTTCTCTATTCAGGTTTTCAGCTTATAAAATTTATCATCATAATTTTTCAAAATTAAATAGAAAATTACATTAAATCATCGTATAATTATATCACAACTTTCTCTAACTTAAAATATCAGAATTTTATCAGAAAGTATTGATATTTTGAGAGCAATCCTAGATACTGATGACAGTTTCAACTATAGCTTCTATTTATTCTTTATTGTTAAAACTACAGGCAAAATTTTAATGGCATGAAGTGGCCTCCAGATTAAATTAATAATTAAAATAAAAAAACAACTTTTTAAAAATCAATACACAAGAAAATTATATAAAAATTATAAATACCTGAGAAGCCATTTTTTTCTTCTGAAAAGATCTTCAAAGAAAAATGGTAGTATCTCTAGAAAAATAAAAATCAAATAGATTGAGATAAATAAAATAAAATTTAAGAATATTACTATATTGATTAGTGTTAATTAAAAGTTTTATCACAGGGATTTGAAATACTGTAAACTTTATTAAGCATGTCAGAAAATATTCCATATCTTCAAAACTTATACCAAATTTTAAACAAGATTTTAATACATATCAAATTAACTTTGGTTAAAAAAAAAGTATATCTTGATCAAAGTAAAACAAAAATTGAATGTCATCTTTTGATTTTAACTTCCAGTTCAAAGCATAATGATAACTGATGTTCTAAAAGGTTAAAACTAAAAGTAGGATTCAAGTTAATGTATTTTTAAAATATTAAAAAAAAAAAAAAAACATATCAAGTAATAATTCAATTATAAATAATTTTAAAGAAAAGAAAAATTTTTAAATCAAAAATTAAAGAAAGTTATTAAAAAAGTTATATTATCATATTTAAATCTAGTTCTCTTTATTTAATTATACTCATTGTTGATAAAACTAAAAGTTACATGTTAACAAAAGAATTAATCATAAATTATAAATTTACTTTTAATTGTTAGAAAATTTTTAAAATAAATAATATATAGAAGACGAAATAAAATATATTACAAAGAGCTATATGTCTAAGTATTTTTAATGTAAATTTTGACTTAATAACATTAAAAAATTTTCTATTTCTGAATGTTTTGAATTTTAGCCTGTAATGAAATTTATATATCCTCAAAATCTTAGGCTAAATATGATGTTTTAATTTTCAAATGTGTCAAACTGAACTTTTATATCTATTCAGCATCTATTTAACAAAAAACACAGCTTTATAAAAAAAGAAAATAAATTATAAACTTGTATTAATTGGGCTGCGATTTGAAAAAATTGTAGACAAATTCCCACAGTCATCTGCCTGCCTGTCTTTCCTTAATCTTGAGAATGGAGTTAGATAGATGAAAGACAAGACCAGATATGGAAACCTTAGGCAGGGATGCACAACCTTTTCTGAAGAAGGGCCAAATTAGGATTAAGTTTACTGACTGGGGGCCGGACCTCCAAGTGATTAATACGATAGCTGAGATTGGATGCTGGCGGCAATCTTCTTGATGTCTAGCNATAATAATAATAAACATTTAAAATTCAAAATAAGACAACACTACACACACCTTACACACTTTTTCAGCAACTAAACATAATCAAAACGGATGTTTTCAGTCTGACTGATAAGCCTTTATCAGGTTACAGAATGAAATTTAAATAGAAATTCTATCTCGGAATACAGTATTCTTTGACACAATTACATCTTAAATTACAATGGGTTTTAATTTTCCAATGTAACAAAATTATAAAATAAGATACAACTGCATTTAAAATTAAAACAAACAATACAATTAAGAATAAAATAACCCTATTGACTATGAAGAAGACACTGTTTCTACAGAAAGTCAGACCATTGTTGACCTCCCTTTTAGGATGTTATTGAATAATGACCAAAATGCAAAGGATAGCTTTGTAGTGTCTCTGGTCTCTGCTATTAATGCATTATTCTCTTAATGTAGATTTGAAAATTTCTAATATCTCTGCAGTTCATAATTTGTGTTCAGTGTAAATTTGTTTTACAAGCCAAGTACTGTTGAAATCTGCCAACATCCCAGGTTCATTTGCATAGGAGATTGATAAAATCTAGCATTTAATTTTAAATAAACAAACATTTCAAACTGATTTAACTAGCCATTTTTCAGGTTCAAACTACACATAACAAGATTCAAGAACAGGATTCCAGATAATACTATTCTGGAATCTCATTCTTAAGCTGCTGTTGTTGTTCAGTTATACATGATGTATAACTGAATGGCAGCTTAAAATAGTTTGAATGTAGTGCACATTCCATTGAAATAAGTCATATTATTCATTTATTTTAGCAATTTCAATTTGTACTAAGGTATTTTAATAACATGGTTTTGCTCTAGCACAGTTTGAGAACATTCCTGTATAAAACATCATAATTTTTAAGTGCAAACCCTGTCATTCAATACTTTTTTACTCATATTTGCCCATGAATCTTAGAATATTGAACTTTTCAATGTTGTTTTGCACATTGTACAATTTTTCTTATTCCTTGTCCTAGCTTTCTTATAAACCAGGTATCTCCATCATTGGTGATAGTGCTATAAATAAACTCAAAAGACTGTTGCTGTGTTTTCTTTTCACAAATTAAGTTAAAAGTTACTATATAAAAAAATTTAAAGATCTTTTCAACAAATGCAAACAAGTGAAAATATCAGATTTTATGAAAGATGTAAAGGAAAAGAATAATGGGGTAATACTTCAGATTAAGGTTGACAGGAAAGCTCAGAAGATGACATTTTGCCAAAAAATAGACATTCTCGTTTAATGGTGTTTAGCAGTGAAGAAAAAATTATTAATGTGCAATATTTTGATTGTGATTGTTAATTAATTCTAATTGCTTTAATATACAGTAGAACCTCGATTATCCGGACTAATTGGGGATGAAGGTAGTCCGGATAAGCAAAAATCCGGATAATCGAAACAAATACTTTAATTTGTCTTTAATGATAATACAACACGTTTTCTTTTCGATGACATATCGGTAATATTAAAAGTAAATATTGTATTTACATCGTGATCAAATTTTCAAGAAACAAACCTTCATAATGAACTTGGACTACTACTAACCAACGCTAACAGACTACCTATTGTTTAAAAGGCCCTCTGCTGGCGCAAGAAGATGGATTTTATAAAATAAAAAGCAGTTGAAACTGCATTTTTATGAATAAAAATTTGACAAACTATTTATCATTTTATGATGAGTAAAATTTTTTCGTCGCATTCTCGGCTTCTAAGTAATGCATAAACCTCCGAGGCGCGAGGCCCTTCAGACCGCCAGGCATAGGCGGTGGCCCCGTCGTCCTTGCTTTACGTCGCCCTTGGTCATAGAAATGATGTAATTTGAATATAAATTATTTATAAATACGTATGTCAAGTTATATTTTTATTACTACGTAAAATATATTTAAGAGTTTTCAACAATGTTTCAACAATGTCTCACCCGGCACCACTGTGCCGGGTGAGACATTGTTGAAACAAAAAAAGTTATGCATTCCATCACGTACATAAACAGTGTCGTAATTCGCCAAATGCAAATCAGCAAATTCGTAAAATTTTTGTTTATTTTGAACAATCCGGATAATGGAGGTTCTACTGTATATATTTCTCTTAATTACAAAAAAGAATAGTATACTTTTGCTAACTTTTAAAACTTAATCCTATGTTTTATACTACTGTAGTCCTTTGCTTTGTATAGCACAAATCTGCAAACAAAGCATTTTTTCAGAACCTAATTACTGTGTTATGCAGGGATATCTGTGTTTCAAATCACTGTTCTGGAATCCCATCATTACATGTAGTTCAAACCCAAAGATGGCTAGTTAAATTAGCTGAAAATGAATGTTTTCAAAAATTAAAATGCTGGCTTTCAAATGGTTCTTCACAAGGATTAAAAGTATTAGTTCATAATGTAAAATAAATGCTGAAAAATGAAAAGTATTTATTCAATACAGAAACTACTCTAACCTCAGCACCGGGGTGAAATCTACACTATCCAGAACCTGTAACCAGTGCATGACTCATATATATTGTATACTGCTGTTGATGAACATTTTCAAACAATCTCTATGCTCTTCTTCAGGTCAACTAGAATTTCCTGGTCGAAGTGTATGCTATTTGTTTGGATCAGGTGTCATCCTGACAAAGTGGGTCCTTTCTGACATGTGCAGTCATGCATTGGAGTAGGTAGTTGCGGGTTGGCATCCAACAGGGATTGCCAGGCCAGAGACACAGAGTCAGCTCCTCCTTCTGGTTAACACACGTGGCTACCCGGCCAGCGTTGTAGATGGCTGTGGCCTCTAGCCACATGAGATGTTCCTGATGGGGTGCGTTGATGATAACAGTAACTTTTTCGAATTGCACCTCGACCTCGGGATCCGACACACATGTGTCATACCACATATGCATCGGGATGTGATCCACATGTGTTGGGATCCGATGCATATGTGGCCAGGGCTGTGGCGAGTCTCCCGTGTCGGATATCCACCCGGTGTTCTCGTGAACAGGTATTTAAGGGATGTTTGGTCGAACCAATGTACAATAAGTCTTCTTTCCGTCTGTTGTCCCTGATTGGGATAAAACAGACTCCAGGGAATCTGGTGTGATTGGGAGTGTCTTTCTCATTCCATAGGATACAACAAATCATGGGACATCTTCTGTATGACAACCATATCCCTTGTTCGCTGGATATCTTCTTATGTACTGTCTTAAGGTATGGGTTGAATGTGATGGGGACTCGTGCCGAACTGTCTTGTTGTGGGTCAGCATTACTATTTGCGGTTGGGGCATGTTTCAGATGCTGACATCATTCGACTAAGCGGTGTGTCATGTTCAGAAACCCATGCTCGGTTGCAATCTTTCTGATGCGAACTAATTCAGTCGCCAGTGCCTGCTTGGTTGATGAGTGCGAGAACGCCCTGTTTTTGAGAACACCATCAAACCAGAAGAAAAAGATGTGCAGCTTACCGGACAGTCTCGGATCAGCGCATTGAATTTTGGTCAGGGATTACCTGCCCCTTTGTGAAATGGTCAGCCAAAATATGAAATGGCCAGTCAATTCGAGAACTGGCCAAACTTCAGTCTTTGGACATAACACACACAAAACTTATACAGGAATCCCAGTTTAGCTACCATGTGTGTATAGTCACCAACTAACAAAATTGTGTAGTGTTTTTAGACCAATGCTTTCTTAAAAACACCCAAACATTACCTGGTACATCAGCTACTTTTTAATAAACAGAAGATTCATCAATTTGTTTTAAAAATATCTATCATAAAAAATAAATAAGACAGTTACATACATGAGATATTTTAGCTGAGACCCAGCTAACAATCTCTCTTAAAAAGTAAAAATCAAATTCAAAATTTTAGAGCTTTTCAACATCATATATTGTTGAATAAATTTAGTTACAACTTTAAAGATACTATACATTGATCTCTTATATTTTAATACAGCTATATAATTAATATATTTATCAAATGGATAAATATATTAATTACAACAAATACAACAAATACACAAATAAAACAACAAATAAAACAAATACAAACTGCATAACCCAAAGTTAAAAAAATGATAACTTAATAAATTTGTTTTAAATTTAAGCATTATCCTATTACGTAATGCAATTAAAGAGAGACATTACAGGTAAGAAAGAACAACCAAATAATATTAATCTAACAAAATGTAATTATAACTATCAATAAAAATTCATTGTTCTCACAATTAATTTTCAGTGACCAATATAATCAATTTTACAAAATAAAAGCAACTCTCAGGAAGATAAGCAATGCACACCTTAAAATGGCCGAGTGGAATGCTATATAAAACTCATTATAGTAATATCAATATTAAGTGAGAGTATCAAAGACTGAATACTAATGAAAAAAAATATCAGCATTTGGCACTATAGAGGTGAAATTTCTCAAAAGGAAAATGAACAACCTTTTTTAGAAATATAGTTTGTAATGATAAAACAGATGATGAAATGAAAGACAGTTATAACCAATATAATATGTTATACTTGGATAATAGCGAGGTTGAGGCCGAAGTTTTAAATGCAAAAATGTGTATGTCGGACATTCAGCGCTGCTTTCCTGTAAGCCTAGAAGTTTGACAATGGTGTTTGGAATGTCGAGCATGATTCCACTGACTATCCAAACACATTGTCAAACTTCTAGGCTTACAGGAAAGCGACACTGAACATCCGATGTACACATTTTCACATTTAAAACTTTGGCCTCACCTTGCTAATGACGATACTGCAAAACGTCTCTTTTATAACATAGCAAGTTTAAATAATAAATATTGCTTTCCTAATTTTTAGAACTTGATATATTCTGTTTAGTGGAAACATGGCATAATTCACTGGTTCTCTGATAAATATAAAATTTTCCATCAAATAGCACATAGTTGTGAGGGACATGGAAGACCTAGTAGTGGCTTGATTGTCAGATTTAAACTGGAAGGTTGAAATTATATTCCAATCACAATTTGTTTTGTTTTTACAATTACTCACTGAGAAATCAACCAATATCCAACTAATACAGCCAATTGCAAAGACAACGTTTAGAGGCTGATGGTGGTTTACAGATCGGGTAGACTGCTGTTCAGAAAAATTTCATTGCAGAGACAGCGTTTCTCACCTGCCACAATGTAGACAGTGATTAGTAAAAAGTTATTTGATCTACTTTCTAAACTCACTCAACAGCAGGTTTAGAAGGCTTTTTAATTTGAGTGGTAGCTTTGTTCATGGAAAAATTTAGATAAAAACAGATATCATTCCTTTGATAAATGTTGTAAACAGTACGAATCGACAAAATTATTCATTAATTAATTGCTATAATAATTACAGAAATCTGTTTATAGATATAAAAAATGTAATATTAATAATTAAATATTTAAAATTATTCATTTTAATAGTTACAAAGGGAGACAGTAATAAGATGTCGAAATAATTCCTTAAAAATCTATTCCAAAGACAAATTTCAAATTCAGTATAAATTCTCTAAATATGGATTTGTTTGTATTTTAAACTGTATTGGCGACAAAATTAAATATCGAAATGAAAAAGGATTGTCATTAATTGCCGAACAATGGTTTTGACGGCCTTAAGATTTTATTTCTGGAAACTTTTGGAATATAGCTGGCGACCATTTCTGATGTTACAAACAAATAACCCAATTGGCCGAATTACTTCTAAAACAGGGGAGTAATAGTGAAGAAAGTAAGAGCCAAAGTTTTGCAGAAGTTCATTTAGAGGGTGTTCAGAAATAGACGATCGTCATCTTTGCAACGCATTTTAAACCACAGTCCAGCCAGCCAACATCTATAGACCGTTCTGTTGATAAATGTCATTTAACGTAAACTCTGTCTCTGCAATTGACTGATAGTGTCTTATATTCTGCCTGACAACTATTTTGATGATGATTTTAGGAATATGTTATTGCTTATAGAAAACTGTGTGTTACCTGCAACAAACTTGATTTTATGTGCTAATTTTAACGCTTGAATGGGACATCCTGATTATTTGTCACGTTTCACTGGTGACTGGCAAACTGCTTTGAGAGCCTCGAAAGATCTAATTGTTAACGATAGAGGAAAAATTTTATAAAAATTCTGAGAAAATAACAATCTTGCCTGTTTAAATGGCTTATTGCTAGGATACGAAGAAGGTAACTTTACCTATCACTCAACAAAAGAAGGCAGTGTAACTGATTTTGTGATAGTATCACAAGATATATATTCTAGTGTTGTAAACAATTTAAATGTTTTAACAGAGATAGGATCAATCACTCATCAGTTCTACTAACAATTGATACAATTGAAGTAATGATACAATTGGTATCATCTGGACATTTTAATAGACAACTTTTAAGTAAATGTGCAATATGGATGGATGAACTTAAATCTTCGTTCTCTGACAGATTAGATAATGTCCTATCAAATGAGTATGGAGGGACTCTCACACCTGACAATCTAGTAGAATGTATAACTACTGTACAGCAGCAATGTCTTTGGACTTAATTTTTGTTGTTAATACTGCACCACATAAAATTCATATAACAAATAAATGATATGGTAATGAGTGCAACACTATGAGGAAAAATTTGTGGAAGTTGTTTAAGGCAATAAAATCATATACAAATGAGTATTATATTTTATATAAAAAACTATTTAAAAGACTACACACATTTATGTCAAAAGAAAACACAATCCTACTTTCAAACTTAAATAGAAGACTGGTGACAAGTAACAGCTCAAAAACATTTTGGCAAACAATCAACTGAAAGATTACCGAACTACAGTTCAAGAATTCCTTTGGAAAGATGGCTAAATTTTTATACTGCCAAATTCTATGAAGGTCATTTTGTATCTATCAATGAAGATCAATTGTCAACGAACATAAATAAAATGCTTCTAATAAGGGAAGAATGTTTCTGACTTTACATTGAAAGAGATAAAAAGAGCAATTAATCGTTTTAAATTTAGCACCTCACCTAATCTGATTTTATTCAACAGAATATCTAAAATGTCTCTCAGAAAAATTTTTACTCACAATATTGGAAGTTTTTAACCATATTAAAAGAAATTGTAGTTTTCCAGAAGCTTGAATTGAATCTCTAATCATTCCAATATATAAGAAAGGTGATGTAGATGATCTAAAAAATTATCATTCTATTTCCGTCGGTCATGTAATTGGGAAACTATTTACATCCTTATCAAATAAAAGACAAGAAGAATGGATAATTAAATATGAGATTGTGTGTCAGGAGCAAGTAGGTTTCTGACCTGGCCGATCTTATTAAGATCAAATATTTATATTAAATGCACTGATACAGTTAAAATTATAAAGAGAGAAAAGCTTTATGCTGTTTTTGTGGACTTTTGATCTGCCTTGACACCGCCAATCAAAGTTTTATGGGTTCTACTAGATAGAATGGGTTTAAATAAACAGTTTCTTGGTCTTGTGATTAATATATATTCTAAATCCACTGCATAAGTAAAAATATTATCTGAAACAACTGATTCATAGGAGTTTTTGATCCCACTGCTTTTTAACTTGTATGTCAATAGTCTGATAATCTGACTTACTAAATCTAGTTTATCTGGTATTTCTCTCATTGGTCAAGTTGAGATACATGCACTAATGTATGCCAATGGGTTAACTATAAATGTTTCAAAAACAAAGATAATGGTATTCAAGAAGGGAGGTCGAATGTCACCTAGAGAAAGATGGTATCTGAACAACCAACCTTTACAAGTTGCTTCAAATTATATATACTTGAGAGTTTTATTTTTGTCTTCCAAACAATTCTTACAGGCTAAAAATCATAGCATGCATAATGCTAAAATGGCACTAGGTTCTATGTGGCCTATTTTCGCAAGTGCAAAAATTAACTCTGCTTCTACTTATATAAAATTATTTTGTTCAATGATTTCATCCACATTACTCTAAGCAACTCCTATATGGGCAATCACTTACTATGATAAATTGGAAATCATCCTTGCTTTATATTTTAGAAAAATTTTTTCATGTTAAACAACAAAATTCCAGCATACATGTGACTAGAGTTTGGAGTTTCTAGAGTATCAGTAATTACAATAAAAGTAATAATTTTATTTTGGATAAGTCTATTAAAATTAGACAATAAAAGCTACATCAAATTAGCATATGATAAACTTCACAGATTGTGTTCAATGACAAAAGATTGCACATACAATTGGGCGTTGGCATTGCAAAATCTGTTGGATTGAATTGGTTTTTCTTTTCTATGGTTATCTCAGGTCCTTATTTGATTGAATGTTATCAACTGTTAATTATAAAACTATACTGTGAACAAAGTATACAAAAAAATTGGTCTCTATTAGAAAAGAATAAGCACTTTCAATTATATTGCAGCATTAAAATGACATTCATGTGTGAAGATTATTTGCTTATTGATATAAATTATTATGTTAAACAATAAATCCTTCATTTGAGATGTGGTCAAAATTATACCTTAGTGTATAATAGCAGACTAAGAATAGATCCTGAAAAAATATGTAGTAACTGTATTATGCAAGTATATGAAACTTGGGAACATGTATTTTTTCATTGTGTAAAATTCAGATATATTAGGGACAAGTATTTAATAATGTTTAAGACTGAAAGATGATATTAATATATTGCGTTTCTCAAAAACCGATTATTACTCGATATTTTACTTTGTGTTATTTCGAACTACAAATTAACTTGTTAAATATTATATTATATTACTATTGATTTTCTTTTAGTAACAAATTGCCCCTTGTAAAGAACTAAGGTTCATACAATAAAGAACTGATTGATTGGCTTTAAATTACTGAACAACATGGATCAAAGTACACAGTGAAATATGACAGAATACAAGTCGACCCCCCTATAACACTGTTGATTATTTTATTTTATATGAATTCCATGTTGTACGAGTCACTTAGATTTTACAAATACATGTGCTGTTCACAGCCCAGCACACGTATTTGTAAAATCTAAGTGACCTGTACAACATGGAATTCATATAAAACGGAATAATCAACAGTGTTATAGGGGGTCGACTGTATAAGTGATCAAAGAGTTGGATAATACAAACTGAAGATTTGACCCAAAGTCAAGCATCTTTCAACCTCCACATACTGTTAATAAATACAGTGGTTAACAGAATTACATTAATTTCAAATGTCAAAATTTTTAAATTTGAGTGATTTTTCTCTGAAAATTTTGAAGACGAGCTCTTAAGAAAGTCTGAAATAAAAATGCTTTTACTTCTAGTTTTGTTTTCTGAAGAGGTCTGATTTGTAGAATTTATAAAAAATTGCACTCTGTGAAATGGAAAAGAGCTCTCTTACATTAATCAATTTATCATAAGAAATGGCCATAAACTTCTCAGAAGTCCTAACAGAATCCTTCAGAGATTCTTTTAAGACTGCTGACTTCTAATAAAAGCCTCTTCTGTAAATCTAACTTGCTCTTGATTATATCTTACCTATGCTGCTTAATCTTCAATTTTATTGATTTACATATATTTTTTATGGATTTGCACAGTAAGAAATCCTTACAGAAAGCTCTATTCTTGTTGTGTAACATATTAATTTTAAATTTTCACAAGAAAATAGTGATAACTCTTGCATTTTAACACCCTTCAAATATCAGTTTTAAAATTTTTTTATTAGAATATGGGATAGTATTTATGAAAGAGTTTCAAATCTATTGATGATTATAAATAAAACTATTTGAAAAACAAATAAATACAGCAAAAGAACTCAATCTTATCATCATTAAACATCAATCTTGTAAATCTTCTGTTCTGCATGCATGTTCCATGCATTGTTCTTTTCCATCTTTTAAACAATTTATCCAACATCTTTATGGTATTTGAAGAGCTTCTGAACTGATTTGATCTTAAGAAAAGCCAAAGACTCCAGCTTGTCCATGTTGATTTCTTTATAAGTGGTTTTTATTCCAATTTAAAATCATTTTAGAAGTTATTGTATATTATAGCTTTATCTTTGATTCAGCACAATAAGCCATTTATTAGTTTCTTTATGTTGAAAATGACTATTTTAGCCTAATTGTCCCTGAAG
The DNA here is from genome assembly GCF_000671375.1 of Centruroides sculpturatus. Classification (NCBI taxonomy): domain Eukaryota; kingdom Metazoa; phylum Arthropoda; class Arachnida; order Scorpiones; family Buthidae; genus Centruroides; species Centruroides sculpturatus. The sequence continues at coordinate 239,728 of NW_019384374.1, read as the reverse complement.
TGTACAAAAATGATATTTGTAGTTATTTTTGTGTTATGTAGAACAAAATATATATCTTAATAGAAGGCATTCAATTTAAAAAATAAGTCAGTTATGCATAGTTTAAAAATTTTTGCATTTTAAATGAAAATATATCAATAATAATATAGAACTATTAACAAATTATTATATATATTTCTAATCAGAAAAATAAATACCTGAAGTTAACCAGTTGAAATATTATGTCAAAAATTATTTTCTATAAAATATAAATTTAAACTTAATTGTTAGTTATTGAAAATTAAACAGATATCTTTTAATGTCAATACTGTCAAAGAATTTAATCAAGCTTTCTCCCAAAAATTAACTATTCTATAATTTCTAGATATTGCTATGCATTTAACACAAGTTTCCATTCATTTAGACCAGTGATTCTCAACCTTTTTTTCATCATGGTACACTTTTAATAAATTAAAAACTTGGCAGTACACTTCAAAAATCTCGGCACAGTATTTGAGAATCACCGATTTAGACAATTTATGTCTTTGGTATGAATTAATTTTCTATTGTGATTTTATTAAATTCATACAATTTCTAATTCACATGCCAATGATAAAATTTTCATTTACCATAATTACTTGCATATAAGATAAGGTTTTTATTCATTTTTTACTGCTTCAAAAAGTTAGGCCGTCCTATATGTGCAAGTGAATGATTCTTTGCATTTTTGCAATAATTTTTGTGAACCATGTAATCACATTTTTTTACCAGATACTCACCTGCTGGTGTTTAAAAACATAATTATTTTATCTGGGTCGTTTAAATTGTTCTTGTGTATTGTCAGTAAAGATGAATAGCAATAGGAAAAGCGAAATTTTTGAATTGAATTCCAAATTGAAATTTCAAAAATCACAAGGGAGCCCAATATAAGTTTTAATCCATTCCCATGTGAAAACACAATTCTTCAGAAATTAGAATTCAGAGAAACTCATAAGAGTTATCGACAGAGTAGATTCAACTGTTAAGAATTGGCAAAAAAGAAAAAACAAATTCCCAATTGTCCAGCTTTACGAGTTTTATCAGTTATAATACACCATTTCTCCAAAAAATAACAAGCATTGTATAAACAAAAGTAAACTCTTTGTAGTATGGATAATAATTAGGAAAGTAGAAGGCCAGAGGGTGATCCATGGATTTAATAGTCAGTCATATATGTTTTTATTTCAACAAACTGTTTTCTAGAGTGTCTTGGGATTCAAAGCTTGAGTTCCAAGCAGGTTTAATGGAAGCCTGAAAAAGGTTTAAAAAACCAGTAGAGAAAGTTTTGATGCAGAGAGTACTATCCCAACCAGTCAACCTATCTCTCCTAAAATAGACAAAGTTAATTTTTCAATATAAGCTTCTCATCTATTAATTAGTAATAAATAACCATAAAACCAATGGCCTTATTATTATAATTACAAATTCATCATACATCTTTCCGATTTTTATTTATTAATGCATGATGTCCTGAAACGCATTTCAGCTTATTCAACAGCACTCTTCAACTAGGTTACAAAATACTTTTCAACAACATGGTATAATTAAAAGCACATAAAAAAATCTAATAAATGAAAATGCAATATTCATATAAACCAAGATTTATTAGATTCTTTTACACATTTTTAATTATAATACAGTGTTGTTGAATAAACCAAAATGCATCTGGGATATCATGCATTAATGAATAAAAATCAGAAAGGTATGTGATGAATCTGTGATCATAACAATAAGGCCAGCAGGCTCATTTATTACTAATTAATAAGCAAAGTAATACTGACCTAGTGTGATCTCTTATCATGCCAACTATACATACATGTAGCTTAGGTATATACAAACATGCACTACAAATGATTTAAAAAAAAAAAAAAGATCTTTCTGGTTGAGTTCATGGTGTGAAAAAGGACAAGTGAAGATGCCATTTTGGATAGTCTATGCTTGTGATTAATAATTTTTTAAACTCTAAGAAAACTAATTTACTAAAGTTAGAAAACATTTCAAAACAAAAAATCTATGTTTCAAGATATCTTACCCATAAACCAATAATCAGAATATTTTTTAAAATTTAACAAACAACATAGAATTAAAAACATTGATGTTAAAATAAAAATAACAGATTTAGATCAAATCATAGCATATGTTTAGATACTATTTCTATAAAGCACAGTCTAATGAAATCTAACCATGACTTGATAAATATTTATAATTACAGTAGAGCGTTGTTTATACTGGAACGCTTTAGGTTTGACCAAAACACTGATTAACCAAAAGTGTTCCAGTTGGCATATTTAAATTTCCACTAGTGCTGTGGCACTGCAACCTTTGGCCATGTCTTGGGCTACTCCAATATTTTTTTTGTTGGTCTGTGTAAAACACACACAACTTTTAGCTGGCAGTACTGGCACTTTTGTGTGATGTTTTTTTAAGGACTGTGTTGGGACGTATGTCGTGATGAATTGAATGTTTTTGATACTAGATTAACTTCTAAAGTATAATTTTTTTTTTTTTTTATATTTCAAATATATTTATTTTGTTTGTACAAAATAAAGAAATAATTTTTAATGATACAATAGCCACGATTATTATTATTATTATTATAAAAATTTTCGTTAGGCTTAACATCAACGAAAATTCAACTCAAAGCAACACGCAACGGAGAAAAATTTCAACATGGGATAGATTAATATATTTTTTCATATATAATCAGTTATCTGAACAGCCCCAGTCCCCAATTGATTCAGATAAACGACGCTCTACTGTATTATGTAACACATTTAATTGCCTGAAGTGAAGAGTTAAATAATCTAGAAAGCAGTTAAGTTTTATAAAGTGACTAATTCAATAATCAATCTACAACATTTGTAGTAATTTAGTAAATACCTTCTTTATCTTGTATTTTGGCCTTCACATTTTCTATTGTATCTGAAGGCTCAACTTCCAAAGTGATAGTCTTGCCAGTTAATGTTTTTACAAAAATCTGCATTTTTTTTCCCTATATGAACTACCTAGAAAGAAAATAAAACATAAAAATAATATTCCATTCACTCTAATAAAAAAATCACTGAAAACAAAAAATTAGATACAAATGCAAAGCAGACCCCAGTCTTAGTGAAGGATTTGGTCTAGGGATTAAGCAGTTAAACGTCTTATTTTTGATAATCTGAAACCGTGTTATGACTCTTCTTTGATTCTTAAATGCTATATAGTGTAATAAATTCAAACACTTGGCATTTTATCATCTTTATTTAGTTCAGTTGAACGAACTAAATAAAGATGATAAAATGTCAAGTGTTCGAATTTATTATACTACATAGTGTTTAAGAATCAAACAAACATCTTATGTTATGATTAATAATTAGAAATTAATTTTGAATTTAATAATTAAATGATTTTGAACATTCTGAAAAAAAAAAAAAGCCATCCAGACAGGAATCCATAACTATGCACATGCATTAACAGTAATTTTAATAAAATGTCCACCCAAGTTATATCATTTAACTTGTATAGTTATATGATTAATTTAGTATTGGTATGGAAGAAAAAAATCAAATAAAGATTCCAGTTGCATAAAGTAATGCATCTGCACAGAAATTAGTAGTTGGAGATTCATTGGATTCATCTATTTCAACCTTATTCTAAATTATTTAATATAAAATTTGAAAGTATTAATCTTAGTACAAGATGGTGACTTAATCACCTACCTTTAATCCAAATTCCATACTTTAATTAATAGCTTAATTCTAGCCCAAAAGTAATCCAGCTTTTAAATAAGTTTGGATAAAATTTAAATATTAATCATATGTATATCACAAATCCAAAAGTATAATTCAGCATTAATCATGTTACAGAAAACATTAAGACAATCTTAGATTGTTTTGTGAAGTCTTGGTAAATCTAAATTACATTTTTAATTGTAAAGGAATCAACTCTTTACATACTCTGTACTTCAGGCTTTGTATTAATTTTTTTTTATCAAAGTTTAATGTTTACAAAATACCAATATTTTCCTTATACTATACTGACTTTTTGGGCATTATTACACAGTTGAATCTGATTAAATTTGAAAAAATTTAAATACTATTAGAGAGTACTGCTAAATGCGCAAAAGATTTTCAACATAATTCAAAATTTTTCAGATTATTCCTAGTATTTAAACTTAAAAAATTCAACTGTCTATAACAGTTCTAAGAAATAATTAAATAAAGTAATCTTAAAATGAAATATAATGTTATTAGACAGCAATACAAGATAATAAATTTTTTTAACAGTTCTAAAAATGGTATACAAGGTGTCCCAAAAGTCTCCATACAGTGACAAATTAAGCCCACCAGTGGCCAAATAAATAAAACCATTGAACACTGGTAGTTGGTCATTGGTTTGTGCCTGACCAACCATGCAGTGTTCTGGGTTTTCTTCATGTGTCTAACACCTAAACAGATTCCAGTTCCCACATAGGAAGTCCTGCTAGAAGTTCTTTATTTTCCATTTGTTTTCCAAAGTTCACACTTGCATAAATTTTCATAATGAGAACCAAGCTGTTATATATTTTTCTGCTTGAGAAATAATTTTTTGTTCATTTTCTACAGTACTTTTCCATAAGTGAAAATTAGATTCTGAACTTATAAAAATCAGTGATTTGTTCATATTAAATATAATACAGTTATTCATTCAGATATATTACACTTATTTTCAATACAGTGATACCTTGTACTCCAAAATTACTTCCACTAAATTTGACACAAGTTCATTTGAGTTCAAACAATAGAGAGGTTGAGGCGCACGTTTTAAACGTGTAAACGTGTACGTATGACGTTCGGCGCCGCTTTCACGTAAGCCTAAAAGTTTGACGATGGTGTTTGGAATGTCGAGCGTGATTCCACCAACTATCCAAACACCATTGTCAAACTTTTAGGCTTACGGGAAAGCGGCGCCGAACGTCACACGTACACGTTTAAAACGTGCGCCTCAACCTCTCTAATGCTTCAAAGTTTGAACTGCATGCCAGTGAAAACAAACATAGTGTAAAATATGCTTCTAAACAAAGAATACAATCTCAGATTAGTAATTGTGTTAGTGTTATAATTAAATCACACATCTACATTAAGTAACAAACCTGATAAAAATATGTAAAAACTTTCTGTTCAACCCAATAAATGTAACCATTATTTATTAACCATGGAATCTGAAAAGTGTGTGGAAGCAATGAAGTCTAGTAAGAGGAAGGTTGTAATATCGATGATTGAAACAAAAAAGCAGGGCTGTGGAGTTGCGTAAAAATCTACTGACTCCAACTCCGACTAAAACACCTAAACTCCACGACTCCAACTCCGACTCCAAAGCCCTGCCAGGGCTGTGAAGTCGCGTAAAAATCTACCAACTCCAACTCTTCCTTACCATCCGACTCCGACTAAAACACCAAAACTCCACGACTCCGACTCCACAGCCCTGCAAAAAAGGAACTTATTGCAAAGCACAAAAGTGGTCCATATGATCTGGCAGCCATGTTTAAGATGCAAAAGTTGGTGATATGCAAACAGTAAAGGCAATCTTCATTTTATTATATGATATTTATATATTTATTGCTTGTGTGTTTTAATTTATTATCAGTGCATTAATTGTGTTATTTTTACCTTAAATTATGTATATTTGCCATTTCAAGTTTATCAAAATGGGTATTGTTTGGGTCTGGGAATGGATTAATTCACTTTCTATTATTCCTAATGAGAAAAATTGATTTGGACTTTGAACAATACAGAGTTCAAACGGTCTTCTGGAATTAATTAAATTCAAATTACGAGAGACCACTGTAACTAGAAAACAGTTGAGGTTCTTTTATAACATGTTACTACCTGTTGCTTCCATTTTCTGAAGCATTTTTCTATGCCTTCTGTTATATCTAACCACCTTTATTGGTATTTTTATGTGGTTTTACAGCTGTCCTGAACTTTTCTCATCAAACATTTTTATCAGGTGATTTAGCTCAGTGGTTCTCAACGTGTTTTGCATCACAAACCCCTAAAACCCCCACACCATGATGGACTACAAACCTTTACAGAGTTCCACAGACCATCAGTTGAGAAATGCAGATCTAGTTGATCATCTTATGCATCTCTTAAATCCATGTTGATATGTTATTTCTCTAATATAGTTAAGCTTCCTTTCAGTTGCTAGATAACTCAAATAATGTGTATATGCATATCTTATCAGGGCTTTGAACAAAAACATTTTAAATGGAACAGATCATGTGTCTGCCAAAATGTAAAAAAGACTGTGTGCACACTTCCCATATATATTATACAGTATACAGTACATATATTTGAAACCCATCAAAAATTCTTTTTTAAATGCTCCAAAATAGAATCTCTAAGATTTCAAATTTTAAGAATGGAACCTGAGGCAGGCTTCTCAAACAGCCAAAAATATTTGTACATTTTAATAAATTACCGTGCTGAAAAAGGTATACAATGTGTTTGATATAAAACAGGGGTGGCCAAAACTTGGCGCATTGGACGACTATAAGTGGCGCTTCAGTCGGTTCCGAGCAACATTGCCAGATTTGGCTTCATTGCAATTATGAATATTACATAGGAAATTAATTTTTTACAGTGTGTCTTGGCAAGTGTAATTCTTGCACAATTCGGTGCAATCGAGCAGTTGACCTTTTTTTTTTCTTTTTTTTTTTGCTTGTACGTTACACGATGAATTCGTGTTCATGTACACCACTGATGTCATAAAGAACTATTTTATACGGGTAGCTACACTACAACCGCATTTTTCATTGCTTGTTCTGTAGCAAATCTGAATTTTCGTCTTATAAATTGAAATACCTAAATAAGGGGTGGCCGAAATTTTTCTCCGCCCCGGGCTGCTAACACTCACGGTACGCCACTGCGCATGTGAACTCGTCTATCAAAAAATTGGCGCATGGTATGCAAAAGGTTGGCCACCCCTGATATAAAACAACTGCTCAAAACTGAGAAAACTTGATAACAACATCAACCAAAACAAAAACCAGCATAGAAAATAACAAAGCTAATGTTATTTTCTATGCTGCTTTTTGGTTTCAGTTGCTGCTGTTAGGTGTTCCGTATTTTGTGCCTACACTAATTCCAGTTTGGATGATTAATGTTTTAAATATTTCAATAACCACTGTATTAAATCACATTTAAATTATCAAAAGAACACATGACAGTTTTACTTATAATAACTCTAAGCTTTTGTAAGTTCATTTTTGAAAATCAAGATTCAAAAATTGAAATCATAATGACTATTATGATATTTTGGTTCTATGAGGAGAAACCAATAAATAAATTTCAGTGATCTGGCATATCTATATTGTAAGAATGCAGACTACATTCTCAGATAGCAACATCTGTCATCTGTATGGATTGTTTGTTGTGGTGGAATTGATATGTCCCAGTCATGCACAGCAGATGTCTTTTGGGAGTGTTTGCCATTCCAAGTATGTCTGCTATATTATTGGCAGGAAGAGATGGCAGGAATTTAAATATTAGAGAACCAGACTCGTGAGGTAGTGCAGGCTGTAAATCAGTGCAAATGGGCTAGAAGTCAATCTGGAAGTGAAATTCACAGAAGGTTGGTCGAAGTTTAAGGAGAAGCTATAATGTCTGAACAGGCCATACGGACATGGTGTCAAGAGTTTGCCAGAGAATGAATGAATTTGTATGATAAAGAGAAAACTGCCCGTCCATCCCTAGAAAGAAAATGCTAAACGTGTAAATTCTCTGATTCAAGAAAACAAAAGGATCAAAGTGCATGAGGTGGCAGAATGGTTAGGGCACAGCTCAACAATATTTAGGAAACACTAGGATACAGAAAAATGGCTGCAAGATAGGTTCCTTGCTAGCTCACAACTCCAAATTGAAAAAGGTAATTAACTGTTAAAAATACAAATTTTCTTTCTGACTGTTCATCCAAGATAAAACTTTAAAAAAAGCCACATTAAAATTAAAAACAATCAAATAAACTTCATTTACTTTTTCCAATGTCTTTATTGTGATAAAGCATTTCAATTTAATAATTCTAATCAGTATCAACATTATAACAAGTATTGAAACATTAAAGAACAGACTATAATTATAACTCATAATATACAATATATTTAAGTTATTACTTACAATACGTTTCTGACAATCAAAAATCATTTTGTATCATTGCCATTTACAATGATGTGCCATTCCGGAGACACTTTTATATTTATGTTCAGGTTTACTAAATTTGCATTTTTTCATATATATCAGAGAAACGATATATATGAAAAAATGAGAAGATAACTGAAAACACAAATAAAAGAACATGTGACAGCTTAGAGTTAAACACCAATGATCTCCATACACACATCAAGGTGAAAATAATTGTAAATTATTATTATTATATGAAAGAAATGTTAAAGAAAGGAAAAATTAAAAAAAATTTTATAACTGAAAAAATGACAAGAAAAAAATGCAAATTTAGTAAACCTGAACATGAATATAAAAGTGTCACCAGAATGGCACATTATTGTAGATGGCAATGATATAAAATGACTTAATTGTCAGAAACTCAAAATTTGTAAGTAATAACTTAAATATATTGTATATTACCAACTTATAATTATAATCTGTTCTTTAATGTTCCAGTACTTGTTATAATGGTGATACTGATGAGGATTGTTAAATCAAAATGCATTTATTTCTTATTTTATTTTCATATTTATTTACATTTAATTGGAAACGTCAGAGACGATTGTATTCCACCCCCCAATAACAAAGAAAAAAAATGATCCCCAATAAAATGATTACAAAATATAAAAGATATAACAGACTAAATTAAGTAAGACAACAGATACATTATATATTATATAAAATAGATTTACATTTATTTTTAAAAAAATTAAAATCACGATATAGATAAGGTTCAACAGGCTGTATGTGAGATGCTATATGGTAAAAAAAAGATCTTTGGGAAAGAGAAAGGCGAAAAAAAGGGATGAAGTTTATCACAATAAAGACATTGGAAAAAAGTAAATCAAGTTTATTTGATTGTTTTTAATTTTAATGTAGCTTTTTAAAAGTTTTATCTTGTTGGATAAACAGTCAGAAAAAAAATTTGTATTTTTAACAGTTAATTATCTTATTCAATACAACAACTGACTGTGGCAATTTTTAAAAAGCTTTTTAAGTTTACCTTATACTTTTTAGTATTTTAACAGCTCTGAATTGTGATCAGATGAGATTGTCTATGAAACACATCACTCATTATCAGAAGACTGGTAATGCCTTTCTAAACTGGATAGTGACAGAAGATGAGGCATGTTCCCACCACTTCTCTCTCCTCCTCCAAAAAAGTTCAAAGTGACAAATTTGAAGGAAAGATCTTTCTGATTATTTTCTGGGTGCCAAGGAAATTCTTCTTGTGGAATTCCTGAAACATGGATTAATTAATTGACATTACTGCTTGTTACTGGGCAACCCTCTGCAAGCTGAACTGGCCATAAAGCAAAAGCATCCGTGTGTTGAGTTAGTGTGTCATTTTGTTGGATAACACATGCCTGCACACTGCAAAGACCACACAAGAATGTCTTCAGTCTTCAGCAACTGGGTGTGGAGCAATTGCAACATCTGCCTTACAGCCCCAAGCTGGTTTCTTCACTTGTTCCTCACAGTGAAAATAAACTGCAAGAGTCACTTTAGAATGACAGTGATATCAAGAGCAAGTTTTGATGCATTTTGTGTGCTCTGGAGACAAACATTTTTGTAAAGGGATTTAAGGGACCAAGTAGGCAATACTGAATGCAATGATTGTCGACGTGAAAAGATTTTGGCTACTTAATGTCATGTCAATGATCATTTCAAATGAATGTATGGCTTAGAGCAATGAGTTTCAACTGGTATGCCATGACAAAATTGTAGGTGTGCCACAAAAATTTTTGAAGGCTATTATTAAACAAATTTTTTTCAAAAGAAGCCCAAAGAACAGTAAGCATATGTCAAAATTAAAACCTCTTTACATTGATTATACAAGTTTTTCATTGTTATAATAAATAAGCAATGTAGTAGAAAATATATATTCAAAAGCAAAATTGTATGTGCATAACACCAGGTTATTTCATTTAAAATAAAATGTTCTTTTAATCAAAGATGTATTTATAATTGCCCATATTTAGTTCAAATTATTTTAACTCGGAAATAGTGGGATGTTGGATAGGTTTCTAAAGGCAATTATTGTGCCATTTTTAAATGTAAATTAAGACAATATTAATTGTTTTTCTTATGTAAATGAAAATTATTTATTTAAATAATTGTTGTTGTAACCTGCTGATATTTTAAGGAAAAACTATACTGTTTTATTTTATTTAATTCACAAAAATATAGACAAAAAGAATTAGGTTAAGTGGCAAATAATGCGAAGATAGAATGTTTATCAACACAACTTTAAATCACGTGATTTATTCTGAGGAAATTTTTGTCATGGAAATTTAATTATAGGTTCAAGTAATTATAGGTTACAGATAAGCTGTTCATATATATAATTGTATGTATATAATTATATTTCTTAATTATACAAATATTATATTTGCTATAAATGATATTAAACAATATAATTTTAAAACAAAACTAATAATCTTGCCAATGCTTCAGATAAAATAAGAATTTAAGTATATATTCGATAGTCATCTAGACTCAAAGATAGCTTGCACAAACCTTTCAGTAAACAATAGTAGTCAATGAAAGTTTCATTTGTAACAAGAATGCCTCAAGGTCCAGTACTGTACTTCCTGCTGATCATTCATTAAGTGACATTACAACATACTCATTTTGCTCAATGACACTACTTGGTATCACCCCTGGTCACCAGTGGAGCAATTGTTTGGATGTGGATATGTCACAAAGTAAAAGACAATATTACAAGGTTATCATTCTGTATATCTCATTCTTGTAAATTAATTCTTATCATACCAGACCACCAAAACTTATTTACCGAGCTTCCCATATAAAGTAAACTGTAAGGACTTGAAGAACATTGAGCACATCCAAAAAGAGTCTGTATTTTGAATAAATTTGCTGGTCTTTAAAATATAATAATTGTTTTATTTTAGAAATATATTCTAAAGGAAAAAATAAGCCTAAAATCATCAATAAAAATTTTTCAAAAATCTGCTTTGTTTTTTAAGATTTGGCCTGCCCAAAAAAAATCATACCAGAAACCAATTTTGAACCTCCCACCAAGAGGATACTGCTGTCTGTTTTTCCACTTGTGTTACCAACACAGAAGTTGAAAAACAAACAGCAAAAGCAGTACAAATTGAAGCCTCATTTTGATTGTTTATATTTAAAGAAACATTTAAAATAAAAGTTCAGTTTGTACATGTTGCTTACTTTTATGTTAAATGTTTAAATAAAATTGATGAATACATGCAAAATGAACTTGTTTTCATGTGAGTAATGAGTTTTAATTATTTTTATAAGCAAATATCCATATCTACAGAGGATATTTTGAGCAGTTCTTGTAAATTATTCAGTTTAATTTGTAAAAAACAAAATGTTATTCAAAGTAAATTTATATTGAAAAACTACTACTTTTCAACTATCTTTCTAAACTGGAAAAAGGATGGATACTAAAAAATCTTAAAGCAAATATGACTGATTTCATTTATTACAAAGGGTAACAAGTTGGCCCTTTGCATAAAACATAAAAAAATTACTTTAAAAAGATTGACAGTAGCGTTAGTACTCAGTGCCGGCCTGTGGCAAGTTTTAGGATGGAGTGAGATCCTATTATGGCACCCCCTTGGCTGCCCCTAATTTATACCCTTTAATTTTCTTTACCATTGAGGCGCCCCCTAGGACTTAGTGCCCGGAGCAGCTGCTCCATTCGCCCTATGGTAGGGCCGGCTCTGTTAGTACTTTGGCAAGCCATATCTCAAAGACAAAGCAGATTTTGAAGACTCTTTGAAGAAGACTTTAGACTTATTTTTGTCCCTAGAATCCCTAAAATATTGGTAATGTTTCAGGTAACAGTTCAGTTACACTGTATAAGACAAAATAATTCCAGATTTTATCTTGAGTTCTAAATTACATATGTAAAAACTAATAATTTAAAAATAATTAGTCATTACCTATTAACAATGAAATACATCAAAACACTCCCAATACTGGTTATTATTAATCTCGAAACCAATAAACCAGCATAAAAGTACTACTATTAAAAATGTGTGATTCGAATTTTAGAACACTAGCCTGAGGATTGTCTCTTTAAAAATGGATGAAAACATTCACTTCTCAAACTCAGTACTTTTTTTATGCTGGTTCATTGGTTTTGATATTGTGCAAATTTCAATTTTTAGAAAATAACCAGAAAACAATCTGCTTAAAACATGCATAAATGCATAATTAATTTGAGGTGTGTTACGTTGCTTTTTATTTAAGAACATCAAAGCTAAACAGTCCTTGAGTATAAATAAATTTTATAATCACAATATACCTAAAATCGGCTTAAGTCAGGCTTTGCCATACTAATGACAATTATATATCCAAGCAATCATCACTGATATTAAAAATGATTTAGACATCAACATAATATATAGCTTTGAACATAATTTAACAACTATCTTATTTACAAGAACTGTATATACAAGATAAATGATGAATTCTGTATTGTGATATAGCTAAGATTTAAAGTATTTTATTTAAAACAAGCATTTATTTATTGTGACATGGTCAAAATGCTGGATTGCAATTTTTTTATCTTATTTTTAATTTATTTTATTTGAAATACAGTGGTGCCTCGTATAATGTACACCTTGAATAACTAACGCTGCGAACAACGGACTTTCTGTTTGGCCATTACGTGACTCGAGCAATGGACTTTACATTCAGCAGTTACGTGAGGTGAACAACGGTCTTTCTGAGAACAATGTGAATGATGTTTCCACTCTTTTGCCGTTGCCAATGACAATCTGCTATTTTTATAATATATTATTATTATATCTGAAGTACAGAGCTCCCATTGGGATTCGGCTTGCTCCCTTGTTTATTACATACATCACCTCAGTGCAGGATATTTACATTTATTCAAGTGTTGTGCAAATCATGGCTTCTAAAAAAAACAGAAAGGTGATTTCAATTGAAACAAAGCAAGACATCACCAGAAGGAGTGAAAGTTGACAAAAACTTCCTTGTCAAATGGGGAGAGGTTCAGGAGTTTACCAACACTCATTATCCAAACAGAGCTGAGGCGAACATCAATGATCTCTACAATGACACCCTTGCCCGTCATTTCCGACAGGTGTTGAAGAAGAGAGAGAAACAGACCACCTTGAACATATTTTTCAAGAAGCAAGCTGCCAAAAAACAAAGGATGGAACAAGAGGAGTTGACCACTTTGGACATGTTTTTCAAGAAGCAAGCTGCCAAAAAACAAAGGATGGAACAAGAGGAGATGATCCTGCAAACTCCGGTAGCCTCTCCTAAATCTGACTCTGATTAAAAAACAATAAAAAGAGACCTGCTGAAATGTGTACAAAGTCTGTATCTGTATGAATGTGTAAAGAAAGTGTTCCGCCACCTCCTCCTCATGATATCTGACTACCCAGCAAAATTGGTGACTGCTCCATTTTCATTTTTTTATGGTAGAGTACGGTTATTTTATGCTGTGGAACAAATTATGTTTTAACATGTATTTCTATGAGAAAATGCGTTTCGTATAACGGACTTTTCACTTAACGGATGTGCACCTGGAACAGATTAAGTCAACAGTGGAAATTTATAGATCTACATTTGTTTTTTTCAAATTGCAGCCCAATAAATGTAGTTTTACAATGTAACGTATTCTGTCTTATGGCCTTAAAACCAACATTTCTGAATAAAATGCTTTAATGCCATAAGACAAAATACATTACATTGTAACAATTACACTAGATCAATGGTTCCCAATTACTGGTACGTGTACCCCTGAGGGTACACGAAATTGCTTGAAGGGGTACGTGCGGCAATCTAAAATTGGTCGATTTAAAATTTAAATTTATGAGATGAAGCAATCAAAAAAATAATGGGTAGACCATCAAAAATTTGGCAATTTACAACATGATGTCGAATGCACAAATTCGTTTATTTATAACTAAAAATATTCTCAAAATTTCATTTAAAAAAATGCATTTGTGACAATACCTAAATGAAATTCTTACGCAAGTAACAAAAATTGTACAATTATCATTATCATCATGTCAGCAAAGCAGCAATTAAATATTTACTATCATTTTGCACAACATACCTCTGCGAGAGCAGATTTTCGATCATGACAAACATGAAAACTAAACATAGTCACCGACTTCAACTCAAAGGTGACTTCAGACTGAAGCTGACCAATTTTGAAGCAGACAGATTTTACAAAGTTGTGCAAAGAAAATCGTGCACATTTGTCACATTAAAATTAAACAACATTATGTTATTTTCATTATTATTAAAATTATATTTTAAAGGTAATAAATGTAAAAAAAACTTATTTTATTTATCACTAGCTGTCTACCCACAGCTTCGCCTGCATTATATGAATTTTCTCGTGGGAGTAAGATATTTTCTCCCATGTCCATCTCCAACATGTAAGCTATCTCTGTGCCAAATTTTATTAAAATCTGTTCGGCGGTTTAGACGTAAAAAGGTAACAGACAAAAAGGCAGAATTACTCTCGAATTTATAATATTAGTATGGATTAATACGAATTTCTGCTATAAGGGGTACGCGAGTTTGAGCTCTTTCTTGAAGTGGTACACAGGAAAAACTAATTGGGAACCACTGCACTAGATCATTTGACATGAGGTGCAATTAACTTTGTTAAAATCTAATTTTCATTTAGTCAGTTTACAGTAAAGCATAAAACTTTAGCATATTTCAACAAAATTATGATGAGTTATCAAATTTCATTGTGAATATTCTCATCTAATTACTGGTTTTTATTCTTTGTAGATTAATACAAAAATATTTAATAAATTCCACTGGAAGAAACAAACCACAGTCTGAATGTATATTGTGAAGTAAAAGGTATTTTCATATCATAAGCTTGCACACTAAAATTTTTTTTAAGTGGCATTTTGGAATTGGAATCATAAATCATTTACAGGTTTCATCAAAACTTGCATCATAATTATCAGCAAGATGATTAGCAAAAAACAAAAATTACTACAATTTTATTGTAGTAAAAGCATTGAACATATAGTTTTTCAGCCAATTTGTTTATTATTGCATTTATACTGATTTATCTACATATTTTCATTGATTTCAATATATAAGCTAAATATGTATGTTGTTTTAGTACTTTAGTTTATTGGTGTTAAAAAAAAACAATTTGCAAATGGCTAAAAAATGCCAATCTTCCTAAGGTTAATAAATTTTACTGACTTCTTTTTTGCAGGATGAATCTAACCATAAGTGGGTGATTGGTTAACAAACAAATCGGATAACAAACACTTTCGCGAAAGATTTTTATGATCGGACAACGAACACTTTACTGAACAGACAAAAAGAAGTGACGGAAATAGCAAATACCGACTGATTTTCCTTTGTTTTCAGGTAACTTTTTGGAGCGCAGAAGACCTCAACATCAACACTCAACCTGATAATATACTGATTAGATAGTATCCCTCGAACTTTGAAATACTCCCTTGTAATTCCAACCTTTTATTTTTCTGACAAACAATTCTTTTATAGTATTCGCGAGACTGTCGGGCGGGCACTCATTAAGTTTTGTGTCAGTTTTTATTTTCGAAAGGTGAGAGTATAATAGCAAAGGTAGAGAGTGCGCAAAAGATGTCTGATGTTGCTGGACAGTATGGCTTGAACAGGTCTACAGTAGGCCACAGTTCAATCTTATCTAACAAAGATACTGTATTATCAAGAAGACTCAAGCAGCTAAAGGAATAACAAAAATCACATCTGAGAAATAAAGAACAATGAAGAGCTCATAATGGAACCTGAAACGGATCTGACGACAGAAGAACGTCAAGAACTCTTGAATGAAGAACACCAAGAAACTTGGCAAGATATGTTTTATTCTGAAAAAGAGGATTAATGCCGATATCTGCTATTAATTAAAGATCTTTTGAAGAAATGGGGGATGTCAGATCAACGGTCTTAGAATGGCATACAAACCAGGTTGAGGTTAATAGGCTTGGGGATCTCTACAATTACAATGCTATTAATTACTTCTGAAAAATCCCGAAGAAGAGAGAAAAGCAATCGACATTAGACAGATTATTTAACCCCCACAAAAAAAAAAACCATAACTAATAAAAATGCACATCTGTGTATACATAGAAATAAACGTAGTAAGAAAGTATATATTTTTTATTTTGGGATGTCTCCAGAACGAATTAATCAAATTCCCATACAAACCTATGGTAAATTCATAATCGGTTAACGAACAATTCGGATAGCGAACAAAGTGCCATTTCACTTAATAATGAAAACACAGTTCTGTATTTTATTATAGTATTACAAATGCAGCTCTGAATGAGGCATTTGGGACCTTATTAGAGCTGTAGATTATGTCCATAAGTGTAAAAACATCAAAGAAATCAATGGTCTACACATAACCCTTTGCAAGATATACACTGAGTGGCCAAGAAATTAGACACACCCTCTAATAATGAGTTGGTCCACCTTTAGCTTTCCATTTCAGACTAATGATGAACATGCAAGATAAAAGGTTTGAAATGCAAGAAAATCAGACAATTTAGAAAAGAAGTTGCTTAATTAAGAAAGGTCCAACAGACAAGGCTATTTGTAAGTAATGCTGGAAAATGTTCCAGAAAGCAACTTATCACTTTGAGCTCTGTAAACACCGATAGTCGTCATATGGAACAAAATTTTGCAGTATATATTTTAAAATATATTTATTTTATACACTTAAATTGTACGCTTTTTCCATAATTCAATTATTTTTCAAAATAGAATAGTGACTTTTTAGACACCCTTTATATTGTATATAGATATACCCCAGTAGTAGTAGGAGGAATGGCAGAGATGCCACTCCACCTACTACTACTCTTAGTAGTCTCTTGTAAAGTGGAAGGTAGTTGATCTTTAGCATTGTTTTAAGAAATAGTTCTATATTTGGTAATTATACAGTTTCTTACCATTATGCATTTTCTTTTTAACTTGTTTTTTAAAACACACATTTGAAAATAAATTTAAAAACTCACGCCAATGTTCGTATAACTTATGGATACAAATTCACTGAGTTCAGCGTTAATAACGCTGAACTCGGTGAATTTGTATCCATAAGTTAAACACACATTTGATAGACATTTCCAAAACACACAAAATTATTAGGTGCCGACTCAAAAAATGCTATAAACAAAAACCTACGAGACTACTTACCAACTAATGGTAAACAACAATAAACCATTTAATTATCCCGTATTTTTTCACTTTTAAATTTTTGAGAGTATTCAAAATTCCAGCAGGCCAGTTTCGTGAGACTATATATAACAAATGACCACACCTAGATCATCGGTTTTTCACTCCTATAGGGCACAATCTAAGGTTCTATCCAGTAAAAATTGTACTCTCATTCAGAGTTGCATGTCTACTGTAATATTTATAATAGCTACCATAGTTATAGCTAATAAATATCAATTATGCTGACAAATTAACTCAGAAAGCGAGTGAGACAAAGAATTCATTATACCATAACGATATTCAATAAGGAAATGACACACGTAACAATGGTATATTCGGAGGAAGGAAAAAACGAGGAAAATCAAGTGAGATTATAAACTAAGAAATATTTAAATTGTTTATTATAGTTAAAAAAATAAAAGATTATAAGCAGAAATTACGCTAGAGCTGGAATTTGTAGGCCTACAGTACACAGTAACGCTTTGAGAATGAATCATGGGTAACAATAAGCACATGGTTAGGCATAGCAATTACGAATTGAAATCCATTAAAAACGCTATTAAAATATTATAATAGCTTATTAATACATTTTATAAAGGTCAAAACGTGTAATAAACAAATATATTACATAAAACTAATTTAAATTATAATTAATTAATTTTTTTAGCCAAGAAAAAGTAAAATTCAATAGGCCTAAAATTAGGCTTAAACTTTAACGAGCATAAAAACAATTAAATATTTAAATTTGAAAGAAAATTTTTTAAAATAATAATAATAATAATGGTATATATTAATTTAGTTAATAGAAAAGACGTATGGAGGTAGAAAAAAAGAAGAAAAGACTGTACTTACAGCACGAATCCAATATGGACCACTTACCACGACTCGACCGCGTAGTACGAACGAAGGGCGATAGAGGGAGCCGTCAGACAATCTCGTACCCGAGAGTCGGGGCTAGTGACGGACAGCGAACGGCCCCGCGCTTGCTGGAAGTGCGACACCTGCCTCGACTGTTTACGGACATGGCAACTGTATGGTGGTGCAGTAGGACAACACCGTACTGCTATCGCTGATCGAATCTCGCCCGCTACACCCTTTTTTTTTTTTAAATTTTCTCTCGCATTTCTATCGCCACGCCGTTAAACATGGTTTAAAAGAAACCTCGAAGTATGTACACGTTGGATTGGTATTGTCACAATCACAGCGGTTCTTGTCGTCGCATTTTGTGATTGGTTGCTCCGCTGACAAGGTTTGAGGGTTGCGGTTTTACCGAGGCGATCAAAGGAAGGAAGGAAGGAAAGGCTTTTTGACCATCAAATGTGTATGGATGGGAAGTCAGTGGATAGCGGCGACGAAGCCGAGTGCCATTTTTGACAGGGATTTTTAACTGCATCCAAGGGTGTGCGAGTGGTCCATCGGAAGTGGAACTGTAGATGAGATGATTTTGAAGAAATCATGCCATTTGTTGGCGCTGTTTGTATGCCTATGGGCCTGCAATCCAGGTAAGTGTACTAAGTTATCGGGGATTTAAATAGGCGAGACGCCGTCGGCATAGCTGGTTTGACTGCAATCGGACGGAGGATGGACTACAGAGGGCATTAACTAGTCGAGGTGAAGGTGAGAGCGAAGTCGGACGTCAAAACGTGCCGGATATCGCTCGCAACCAGTCGATTTTTGATGTTTTTTTCTTATTCGAAAACAATAGAAACGCCCACGTTACGCGATTTTACTTCACTTTCGCCCCCCTCGAAACCATCGTACCACGGTCGAAGCCGGCTCGAAAAGTATAACATAACGAAAACGTAACCTACCCGTATGATCCAGGATGCACGTCGCTTACACTTTCTACTTATCGAGTTACTATTAAATCTCCCTTTCACCCATTTATATGCATCGCTGCCGTAAAAGACGATGGCCTTGATGCCCCGGGGCACCGGAGGCCACAGCCTGGTAACACGGTCGCGAACCTCCAACCTTAAAACCTTCGGGTTTTTCACCTTTCGTTTCCTACGTCGACTCATTCGTTAATCGCATTCGTTTTACACTTTCGTCACTTGTTTCTCATTCATACAAGATGGCGACCTACAGGCGTGTTGGTGTGATGCGATATTTATGATGATTCCGATTGCTCGTCGCAGCCAAACAGATATTAATTAATCCTATCTGCCAAACATACCGGCTTCGTTTCGGCTAGTATTAAAACTCAAAACAAAAAATTAATATTTAAATTTCGTTATATATATATTTTATAAGAAACGTTAGGCAAGCGGGTCTTTTAAGCGATTATGCTAAGCTCGTTTATTATTCTAGCTTATATATGTATATATATATATATTTATAGTATATTGTATGGTTGCGTTTGTAATTGTTATTATAGTGAAGTAGATTTAATCAATTCTGTTGCATCAAACACTACAAAAGGTTTAAGTCGACTTACGGCTGAGGTTAGCAGTGTAGTGTTGTTGCTGGACAGACAACATTCGATCGATCACTTCTCCTCCCTCCTCTCTTTCCAAGTACCTCCTCCCATCCCATCTCCCGCTCCGAATGCTGCATCCTTCTGCAGCGGTTTTCCTGCATCGCTTTCTAGATCCGTCTACTTACCTGTATCTCCTATTGAAATTCCATCTGTTGGAAATAAAACGCCAGTTATTACAATCCCCCAAGAAACGTAAGAAAGATTTCGTTTCCCGTTTCAACATTCCCTTCTCGTCCCACCTCCGCGATTTCAAGCCAAAAGAAAGAAAAGAAAAAAAAATACGCCATTGTCGTAACATTTTTGCTAAAGTTAATAGTTTTCAATCGCTCGTTCCAAACGCGATTTTCAGATTTTTAACGAGATTTTCTTCCCCCCCTTATCCGAAATTAGTTTTACAAAATCCTCTTCGATCCGAATTCGTTCCCCCCCTCATCCTTTCTCATGTAGAAAATTTAAAATATTTCTTTATATGTATATTTGTATCATATATTGGCTTAGAAAGAAAGAAAAAAAGTAAGAAAATAATCCATTTCAAAATCACATGTTTCCATTCTTTAGAAATAAATCTTTCAATTTCAACAGCTGATCTAATTCTAACTTCCCAGTCTCTATGAAATTGAGAGATTTATCGTGGAAATTTCAAAAAATGAAATTTATTATTTTACGAAATCGATTACTATATTTATTTATAAATTAATTTTAAATAAATTATTTCAATCAATATTTTAAAAATCGTTATATAAATGATTAAAATATAAGCTATATTTTAACCATTTATTTCCTATAGAAACAATATAATTTTTTACATAAAATACCTTTAAAATAAAGAATTTGAGATGATAAAATTGATTTTTTTTTTTTTTAAATCTTTAAAGAATAAACAATATTTAATCTGTTTTCGAACGATTAAACGAAGACGTGTATTTAATCTAAGTTCTTCCCTGTCTAAAATAGGATAAAGTTTTATATATATATATAAACGTTTATGGCGTATTCGGAATTATTTTCTAGCAATATCACTCGATAAATTGCCATTCTATCCGCATCATCTCGGATAAATTGCTATTCTAAACTAAACTCATCCTTTGTGTAAAATGCTTATGAACCTAGTAAATTGAGATTCCAAATACCGTCATGCGGAAACACCTAATTTCTATTATTAAATTGGATTCGAATTACCTTAAATCAGTTAGTTAGTCGATCATCTAGTTCATGCTCTATAGTTAATTTAAGATATATAAACATGTAATCATTTGATAGGATATATAACATATACAAAAATAATTGATGTAGTAAACATCGTATCCAATATAAATCTCAATAAATACGAAATTAGTCTTTCTTATTCTGATGATTCTATTATTTATAAAGAATTCGGAATTTATCGTAATAAATATTCCATTAATATAATATTGACTTTATTTTCTTCCATTTTTATCAATGATCGACTAAAGTAATTTACAATGGCTTAGATTAGTTAGTTGTAAAAATTTTTCTACGTTTTTATTCCTTTACAAATCGATAATTTATTGTCAAATTTTTTTTGTTTTTTAAAGAACTCTTTGGGTAATTTAACTGAAAGATTAAGTACGGTGGAGAGTTTGTAAGAATTTTTCATGTTTTTAATCTATTTTAATCAGTATTCGCTGGTGGAAATCTCGATGGAAAGAAAGATGGCATTCTTTTGATGGACTCAAATGTATTGTAGAATAGGCTAAAGTTCTCTTAGTGGAATATATTCTGAGGATAACGATTCTACAGATTGGTTCTTTTGAAGTTATTGTCAGCCATTCCATGCCTTAGAATGTGTGTACTGTCTGATCCGGATCGAGCACTTATAAAAAAAAAAAAAAAAAGTAAAAAGAATGAAAAAGACTTTTCGACTTTCATTTATAGAACTGCAAATTTTAAAAAGTAACATATGCTTCTTAACGACAAGTTAAAATACCCTACTAAAATCTTTTATAAAACTAGATTTTCTATGACAAGTTTCATCTTCGATGCTAATTTTATACAAAAATATTTATAAAATTATCTCTCGTTTACTGAATTTAGCATGCGGCCTTCTTTAACTTCTACGCTTACCAGTAAAAAAAAAAAAATAAAATGCTTAGGATGAGTAATAAGTATTTTTAAAGTAGTAAACATAATCAGAATTAAATGAACTTCTTAAAGAGATTTGTTTGCTTTGTCTGGATGGTCGCAACTTATTGAAAATGCTTTAGAATGTGCCTGAAGTAGAAGGTCTGTAAACGAAATTTTAATAAGTAGAAAATTATATAACGATTTGTTGAAGTAAATCTACTCAAATAACTTGTTTATATTTTCGTAAATCCATTAAACTAATTAAATCCTAATTAATGTTCTTACAGATTTTTATAGTGACAATTTTAAAATAAATTAAATTCTTGAGATTTTACATTTCTCTTTAATTTATTAATTAAAATATTAATATTTTCTCTCTTTNCAAATAACTTGTTTATATTTTCGTAAATCCATTAAACTAATTAAATCCTAATTAATGTTCTTACAGATTTTTATAGTGACAATTTTAAAATAAATTAAATTCTTGAGATTTTACATTTCTCTTTAATTTATTAATTAAAATATTAATATTTTCTCTCTTTTTTTTTCTCCTCCCTACCCTCGATTTACTTATTAAGAAACTTTTCAAATATATTAATTTTTTAACGTAAAATTTAATTCTTTTTTTTTTCTATTTTTAAGTATTAAAATGATGTAAAAAGTAAGTCGAGATGTATTTTTTTTTTTAAATTAAAGTTTTGGCTGTCAAAGTATTTGATCAAAAGCCAACAAGTTAGTTAGAATCACCTGTAAAGAGGAGATTAGAATATGACTGACGTGTCCGTCAGCTCGACTTTTATATAAAGAAACAGGGGGTTTCTATCCATATAAAGTACCTAAATAGATGATGAGATGTCTTCTGTCAACGACACCTGCCCGTATCGCTAGACTGCATAGTTGAATAGGAGTTGACGTTAGACAACTAGTGACCGCCGATGGATAAACTCTACTGAATGGATAAACGTCCACTACTTCATTATCTTCGTTCTGCATGTGATAATTCGTAGTGCAATCCAAGCAACCGTGTGAATTGGTAGATGACATCTGACAGAAATTTGCGATGTTTGTCTATCCTATTGATTTGCAGCCTACAACGATCGGGATGGTTACTGAGCTTTGACTAATCTACATCCCTCTTAGCGACATTCCAACGAATTTTATTCTACTAAATTCGTTCAAATCTTACGAATAAGATGAAGATTTATCGTCTTTAATCGTTTTCCAAGCTGTAAAACTTCTATTAAATTACAAATTGATATATTATTCGTTGATTAAAATGGTTTATTCGTTCACGTGATCGTATGCACCCCCTCCCCCACATTAATAAAGTGCGCCTCTTAAGTAATGTCGTTAAGCTTATTTACGAGTGAAATTTGTTAATTAATTTGAATTTATCGATGAGAATTCATTAATTTATTGCTAATCTCTCCGAAGATTTATCCTGAGTTACTTATCCAAATGAATTCGCATCATTTTTAAATCTTTAATAACATCAAAATTATTAGAAATTTGATTCCTATTCCTATAGGATTTTAAGTAATTAGTATTTAAAAAAATTAATCTTTATTAAGTATTCGAAATTAAAAATAATAATAATAATCAAGGATGTAAGTTCAGAGTTAAAAATGATGTAGTGTGAACTATTTTCGTTTAAGAATTAAACCAAATTTAGTAAATTATTTTTAATTTTTAAACATTAAACACGTTAAAAATTTATCTAAATGTAAGATTTGTTAGTTAGTATTATGTAAAAATTCAAAATATTAAATTCATATCAAATTTTTATTGTTGAAAAGTAGGTTAAGCTTAAGTTAGATTTATTTTTAAAAATATTTTATTTTTAACTAAAAATATAAATAGAAATTTTTAGCAAAATTTAGCTTGGGTTCGAAATTTTTTAAGATCTAATAATTTGAAGTTAAAAGTTTTCACTCTGTTCTATTTTTAGTTCTTTCTAGTGATTACTTTAGAAATGTGTTCTTCAACCGGTGAGTCGCGTATCCCAAAATTGAATTTCTNGATGTTAATAAATTAGTTGTTTGTTATTAATTAGTAGAATTTAGTCGGATAAATAGGTTATATGCAATATAAAATCCGTAAAATGGAGCCATTTTAGAAGATAGTTATCCACTGATGTGGCCATAAATAATTTTTGAAAAAGAGAAGCGAAATAGGATTTATCTTAACAGATAATTTAGAAAAAAAAGTAACAAAAAAAAATATGCTATATTGAAGAATAAAGTAAAGTAACAGTACAAGTTAATATCGTAAACCTCATAGAACTCGACAGTATATTAAAGAACGGAGAAAATAGCTCCAAGTTATGTGGTTCTCTGCAAAATATTTGAATTCAAATGAAACTGATTTAAAAATTGTCTGGACGATGATTGGTCGAAGAAATAAAATTAGGCGGAGATAACAATTTCTCCTCCCTCTATCTATTTTTACGACCAATTATCGTTTCTGTAATCGTCTTTTAAACCAATTTTCATTAAAATATCGTAGTATAATATGTTTTGTATTCAGCAAAGGACCGCCTATGTTCGTACGAACGTAATTTATTTAATTTTCTCTATTCTGTCACTTTACAACAGTATCTATTCGCTTCTAACACAATTCTGTAGGTGTTTTCTTCCTTCTACTATAAATAGTATAGATTCTAAGGCGATATTTTTTAATAATATAATTTTTTTTACGGTTGGAATTGCATCAAATTCGGATACAAATGCTCGGTAGAAAACATTAAATAACATACTTTACATCACTCAACATCGTTCAGAGGAAACTATGGATTAGAAATTCTCCTAAGGCCTACTACAAACTGTTATATATATATAAGTTTTCCTATAAAGATATGTTAATCAGTGACGATTTTGTTTATTTATTTTTTTTTTTCTTAAATTATTTGTATTATATTAAATTTTTATTCTAAATATGATCCACTATTTAGAAATGATTCTTTCTTTTTATCAGAAAAGCAATTAAGTGTGACCTATGGCGTGACTTCTTTACAAAAATTGATTTTTTGAATTCTTGAAATCAAAGATCATTATGCAAATGTTAGACCTACATATAGCTTAAATTCTAAGCGATTGCTTGGATATATTAATATAAAATACGTTTTATATGATATATTATAGCTACTGTAGACATTTTTAGATCAAAGAACAATGTCCAACAAAGCATTATTAGTTTTTTTTTTTTTTTGAAGCTATAAAAACATTTTCCGTGGAGCTAAGGATTATTATTATTATTATTATTAAATCTTATTTTTAAGGCTTTAAATATATTTGAAAAAATTCATTCGAATGTTAGTACAGTAGACCCCCTATAACATTGTTGATTTTTTCGTTTTATATGAATTCCATCTTGTNCGGGCTGTGAACGGCTCACGTATTTGTAAAATCTAAGTGACTCGTACAACATGGAATTCATATAAAACGGAAAAATCAACAGTGTTATAGGGGGGTTGACTATGTTTAATAATTTTTATATGATTTATTAGAAAGTTAATGTTGATAATTAAAAAATTGTGTACTCTTATATGTTTAAATTTAATTACGTTTCGCACTGGAGAGAAAGGTTTATTTATTATTTATTTATTTATTTTTATTTTTAAATATTATAAGAAGAAAATTGAATCTCTCCTAGGAATTTGTGTTTACTTTCTACGTTAAATTTATATATTTAGCTGTATATTTTCCTATGATACTTTATCATTTTACCTTGTCTACATCTTCTAAAATCTTATTTCTTACACTATCTAAATTTATTTTAATGTTCTCGTTCGAGTTTATGTTTCGTTATTTATCGAAAGAACTGCGGTTTTTTTTTATTTTTACTAAGATTTTAAGGATTATTTTGCCGTGGAAATTTAAGAAAATGCAACACGAATCTGTACAAATCTCCATATTTCAACTAGAGAAATTTATAAAAATTATTGCTTTTTTTTTCTTAACAGTTTCTTTGGTTTTATAACCATTTGTTTCTTATAAAAAAAACATGAAATTTTATCCGAATAATAATATATTTATAACTCTAAACTCTGCAAACTGTGCCGTTATCATTTATAAAAAAAAAGGAGTAGAAGTAGACGATGGAGGAAGGAAAGAACTTTATCAATTGCTTAAACGTTGCTCATTTCCGATTCCTTGATATATTTCCCCCTCCCCCTTGATTTTTTTCTGTTAGAAAGAGCCAGATGGTGCGCGATTTTAGCTTTAATAAATACCAAAAAAAAAATATTTCCTTTCTTTCTCCTTTTAGCCAGTGCTCTGTTGATGTACAACACTCGGGTTTCAAAATAGCCCTTCAAAACATCGCTGCATTGATTGACTACTCTGCATCGTCGGATGCCCTCTGACGACGGTAGCTCGAACTAAATGCCACTGACTAAACTGTTAAAGCTACCCCACCCCCTCTATAACAATTTCTTATTGCCAAATTTCTTTCGTGTAATAATTTAATACTCTAGTCAAACCTCTTGTCTGTATTTTCAATGATTATTTTCTGCTCTTGCGCTTCACTTACGATGCTAAAATTTATTTAATTCGGTTTTATACTTCGTCTCTAAACTACGTTTTCTTCGATATAACGTATTTTCATCGTTCTATATATATATATAATTTATGTATTAATTTCAAAATACTTTATCCATTTTATCACTTGCTAAGATGTACTTTAAAGATTCAAGATTTATTTAAATAAGATTTAAATATTATCAGAAGAGTTTGAAAGGTTCGAATGAAGATTTTGAAATCTAGTATCATGAGAAAATAGCAGTTAGAAGAATATAATACAGCAAAATTATATATATATATATATATATTTTTTTATTTTATCTCCCTTTTTACACTTCAATTTTCTGCTTATAATGTTGATGGAGTTGCTGATAAATATTCCTCATCTTTATACTTACAATATAAATAAGTTTAGAGATGAAAACGTGTAAGAGAATCTTGTGATGCAGGCGAACGTAGAGAAGAGCAGCATGCATCAGAATCTTATGATGCAGATAAACAGAGTGATGAAGAGTAAACAAATTGCTTAATTTAAGACTTATACAGCAATTTTTAAACGCTATTTCCTACTATTAAAAACCATTATACACATAAAAAAAAAACAATATATATAAAGAAATTTATATATAAGCGATGAGCTTTACCATAAAAAAAAAAAAAAAAAAAACATTGAAGAAAATGATTAAGATGGTTGTTGTTTGTTCATTGAATTATTTTCCCAAATATTAAAATCGATAGATCGTAAATATGATTAGAAAAATGTCATAAACAATATCCATAGTTCACTATAATGGGTCTTTAGAGTCTTAAAATGTTAATTAAACAACCCTATCATTATTCTTGTTCATCGATTAAAGTTCTTATGTTCGTCCGATATTTTTAATGTTTAACCAATGAATTTTTCTTTTATTTTACTCTTATTTTTATAAATTAAGTACCTTAAAATTTTTTTTAACTGGAAATTTTATTTCCAGATCATGTTTTAAATAAATTAAATCAAACTTTAATTGTCAAATATTGATGTTAATCAAGGAACATACTCTTTAACTGCTTGAATTTTTTTTTATTTACTTCGATATAACAAAGTCGTTAGAAAAGTTACAACCCGTTATATGTAATTTAACGTTATTAAAATGTTTTTTTTTATTATTATATTATTATTTTTTTATTATCGATCGATATTGATCAAGTTTTTAAATGAAGTAACGATGAAAGAACTCGTGGAGCTTGGTTTAAACAAAAAAAAATGTATGAAAATTTAGATTTTAAGTGTTTTAAATAGTTTTAAGATGTTAATAAATTAGTTGTTTGTTATTAATTAGTAGAATTTAGTCGGATAAATAGGTTATATGCAATATAAAATCCGTAAAATGGAGCCATTTTGGAAGATAGTTATCCACTGATGTGGCCATAAATAATTTTTGAAAAAGAGAAGCGAAATAGGATTTATCTTAACAGATAATTTAGAAAAAAAAGTAACCAAAAAAAAAATGCTATATTGAAGAATAAAGTAAAGTAACAGTACAAGTTAATATCGTAAACCTCATAGAACTCGACAGTATATTAAAGAACGGAGAAAATAGCTCCAAGTTATCATCTTTAAACTGAAGCAATCCCAAAGTTTATAAATAAAATTTATTATTCAACATAATGTGCAACATTTCACGCTTATAACGCTTTTGCGTGATTTATACTTCGTTATAATATTGTTTCTAAAGGGACTCTCCATAAACACGAAGTATTGCGGGGAAGCCAACATTACATTATTTTAAAGTTAAAATAATTGAAATTTTTTAAAGTTTATAGATAGATTTATTAATAAACAAATTAAATTCACGTATCTAGTTATAAAAAATTAATTATAATGCTTAAATAATTTAAAATTTTAAGTAGGAAAGTGCATAAGAGAGCAGGAAAGGGTTCTTAATTCTTTCAAATGTCTTCTAAAAATAGTAATTTATATAATGGTGAAAAAATTTTATCTTCTGTCGGCATCGTCTTCAATCTAAGTTAAGCAAATGGCGATCCAATACATCATAAGGCAAATATCTATTCACAATTGATTGAACAAATGACTACCTACAGAAGGAGTTGGCCAATCGATACTACTTTATTAGGCTGCATGGTGACAGGCGGAGCTACCATCTATTGNTATCTGTGACATACAATAGTTAGTGGTAGTCAGTATTTAAAAATTATAAACAGATTATTTAACACTCAAATACCTTATTTTGCTGAGAAAATGATTATTAAGCATTCATATTGTAAAAAGATTATTGTAACTGATCAATTAGTGTTAAAATAGTAATTTATATAATTGTGAAAAAATTTTATCTTCTGTCGGCATCGTCTTCAATCTAAGTTAAGCAAATGGCGATCCAATACATCATAAGGCAAATGCATAAGAGAGCAGGAAAGGGTTCTTAATTCTTTCAAATGTCTTCTAAAAATAGTAATTTATATAATGGTGAAAAAATTTTATCTTCTGTCGGCATCGTCTTCAATCTAAGTTAAGCAAATGGCGATCCAATACATCATAAGGCAAATATCTATTCACAATTGATTGAACAAATGACTACCTACAGAAGGAGTTGGCCAATCGATACTACTTTATTAGGCTGCATGGTGACAGGCGGAGCTACCATCTATTGCGTCGATGCCCAGGAGTCGTTACAGCACCTCCTGGTGCTTAGCGAAATCAACCCTCCATGTCACAATAGTTGGTGCAACCCAACATCTATTATCGCTGCTTTGTGGTCGATGCTTCTGTCCAATCAACTCCACTCTTACTGAATATCTATTGGACAGACATTAAAAAGAACACACCACTTCTTTCCACACTACACGACATTTTTTTTCTCGCGAAATTCTCCTTTTGTTACGTCTCTATTCCGGTATATGTTTTATGGAAGTAACCATGCTGTAGAGGGCCTTGTAATGCGCCGTTTCTTGCGGAGGAACCTCAGAAAAAAACCCATTCAGAGTTAATCTATTCATAAAACTATTAAATTAACATAATTATGTACGAGTTTCGTCACGTTTCAAACGTAAATTCTATGGAAAAATAACATTTTACTCATGAAATAACGAGATTCTGTTTCTGTTTAATTAATGAGGGACCTGAATACTTGTAAGTTTCTCTTCATTAAAAACCCTGTAAATCTATTTAGGAGCATCTATCTTGTTGTGTATGGCGTGCAGTATGTTCTTTTGCATGTAAAATGACATTAACAGAACGACCGAACTTATTAATTATAAAAGCATAACTTTAAAACTTATTCTTCCTCGAAGATACATCAAAGTTGTTGGAATGTTCATCCTATTTATTACATTTACGTAGCCTGCAATGGGAAGTTATACATATAAATAACATTAGAGAAGGCAACGGAATATTTTTATATAATATTTGTTTCTATAGCAGAATTCTGTATAAAATAAACTAGCTACAAAGTCTCGAGATGCCCTATAAAATATATGTCACTATATAAATCTATCCTCTCATTGATATCCATACACTCGCCGAACTAACTACTATAAACATTATGTACTTTTCTCATGATTTTATACGTTGTATCCATTGGTAAAACATAATAAAAAAAAAAAAGGACATTAAGAAGAGCCAAATTCCGAGCCGCACCATTAAAAGTTTTTTTTTAAAGAAGCGCAAAATTCTTATTTAGATCTATCTGATCTTTATATGGCAATTTATCATATTTTATAAATGCAAATTTTAATATAAACAAATAAATTTTATTCGAACACAAAGTTTAGGATGTAAGTTTTTGGTTTAATGTGCATATTTTAATAGTAAAACGATATATAACCTTTCGGACATTTCCATGATCGAATTTTACAACGTTGTATCATACGAGATCTTGGCCTATGAGGCATTTATATGAAAAATGGTTTCTTGTTTCTATTTTAGAATTATTTTTCTTTTTATTTTTAGAAAAATTCAAATATTCGAAACACCTTGATTTATTAAACATGATATATTTTATAGAATTACATATTTTAGACTTTAAAAACTTGAATAAAAAAAAAATATATATATATTTACAAAGTTAGCATCTGTCGTTTAGTACTTTTTTATATAAATATTTCTAAATTTAAATTGTATTTTTTACAAATATATTTGAAAATATTTTATCTCTCATCTTTCTCTTCGCTTTCGTGATGATAAATTATTTTTTTAATTAAATAGTAAAATATTTTAAATTATATTTTCTAAACGTATCTTCCTCTTCCCTCCTCCTTCTCCTCTTCATTAAAAAAAAAAAGAAGAAGAAGAAGAGGAAGAAAGAAAGAGGAAGACAATTTAAAATATTTCATTAATTAATTAAAAATTATTTAATAAAAGAAGAGGAAACTTTAAATTATCTTCCTCTTCCTCTTCTCTCCTTCTTTCTTTTAAAGAAAAGAAGAGGGAGGAAAGGAAGAGGATGATTCTTTTAAGGAAAAAAAAAAGGAGATGAGATGCTTTTAAAAAATATGTTTTCTCTTCTTTTTCTTAAAAGAAAAGAATCATTGTTTAATTGTGTAGTAAAACATTCTTCCTCCTCTTCGTCTTTTTACTTTCTTTACGGTCTTCCTACTTTTCTTTTTCCATCCTCTTCATCTTCTTCTTCCTTTTCTCTTTCATAGAATGGCATAGATTAAATAGAATATTTTACTATTTTATCAAAATTAATATACTATTTGATGATAAAGTTACAGGAACTCGAGAAGAAATCTTATTATTATTATTGTTTTTTTTTTTATCTTAAATTAATCACGAAAGAGTAACAACATTGAACGTTCTAGATGTTATCTTAACACGATATAGAAACTATGACGCCATTTACGATTATAGACTTTAATGGAAACTAACTGTTATAGTCTCTAGAATTTATTTTAACTTGAATATTTACGGACATCCTTATTAATGTTTCTAATGGACTATTTTCCGTCGTTTTATATGTAAATCCTCTCAAAGTATGAATGTATATGATCGCTTGAGAAAATTTATCGTATTTTAAATGAATTCTTATAGTCTTTTTAGTCTATACAACGGTAATTACACTACTTTTAATTGTTTTCTTGTTTAAATTTCGCATATTTTTTTATTGATTTCAATGTATAACGCGTAGTTACGAGTAGTAGAAGAAATTCCCATAACTGTGCTTTAAAATTCTCTAAATCTAATAAGAGGTTGAATAATTACAGATAATGTGTGATATTGAAAGTTTCTTTATTCAACCTGTTACATTATCCAACCGGTAGATCGCGAACTTAATTTTATAACATTTTTTTTTTTTTACTTGCTGTACGTTACTTGTTAATGTTTATAACTGGAAAAATTAGATTTTTCTTAAGTTAAATGCATTCTTTGTGTAAAAATATTAAGATTTTAATATTATTTATAATTTAAATTGATCAAATTATATTTTTTATACTTAAATACACAATATTTTTTGTTCTTTCTGTCGATTGTTTTAAGGTTAGTTTGCATTGTTGATATTTAGACTGGAATTTTATATAATTTTACAAAATGTTAGTATTTTATATATCTAAAAAATTAATTTCCGTTTATTTAAGATGAAAAAAAAATAAATATATAATTCAATATATTTCAACCGGTAGTACGCGACCTTCCAAAGTCAGCATCGTATAATTACATTTTGTAGAAGGTTGGGAAGTCTCTGCGAAGTTAAAGCATTATTATAGTATAATTTATTAATTTTAAATTGTTTATAAATTCAAAATTCTCATTATTATCCATAAAATGAACGTATTAGAACGAAAAGCTTAGAAAAATTTATATTTTCTACAGTAAAAATAGTGTAACAAAGTATATATAAAGCTTTTCCAAGTCTACCAGAAAAGTTGAACGACGGGACGTATTTCTTTTAATGTAATAAATTATCCAACCGGTAGGTCGCGAGCTTAATTTTATTCTAGTAAATTAGACATTTAAACGATAATTTA
This sequence comes from Centruroides sculpturatus, assembly GCF_000671375.1. NCBI lineage: Eukaryota > Metazoa > Arthropoda > Arachnida > Scorpiones > Buthidae > Centruroides > Centruroides sculpturatus. The sequence continues at coordinate 207,263 of NW_019384374.1, read as the reverse complement.
ACCATGTTATAACTATAAAAAGAGACGGAAAACATTTTATTTTTCCAAGTGTAAAAAATTCTCTAGGAAAATTTCAATATGTGGCGTAGAGTAAATCTATTCTTAGACGTTTCGTTTACTTTTCATTTTACTTTTTTTTTTTTTTTTTACTTTTACTTTTTGGATTTCAATTCGCCGAAGTTCACTTGAGCAGTCAATTGACGTCCGAAGCTTACCAGGCGAGAGTAGCTATTTATCAAATGAAAAATTGAACATTTCTGCAGTTTGTTAAGAGAAACGATGCAATTTCTTCTTCCACCCACCGATCGTGTTCTTCTACAATTCCCCAAGAGGGAAAAAAAAGGAAAAAAAAAAAAAGAGAGAGGAATATTCTTGCATATGGACGGTTGGTTGATGGTTCTTACTTCCGCCATTTATATTCTACTAGAAAACTTATGCCTTCTCCCGATTTAAACTCGATAAATGGGGAATTTTTAAGAGTAAACATTATATCTTAATGCCTATATAATGTTGAAATACGTAAAACTTTCTCCTTTCGCTCCATCTCTTCCTCTTCATCTTCCTCCAAGGCACTGCTTTCAATATTGTTTCTGTTGAGTTCTGACGGGTTTTCGAAACAAATTTAAACGTTTTAAAACTATTTTAAGGTTATAATAAAGTTTATTTTATATTTTTTGCACCGAAATTAAAGGCGGAAGCGATGCAGAGATTCGATTTCCATCGAGCCATTTAGGAGAAATCGAGATGCAACCGATCGCTTTCCGTTCGTCTCCTACGACTTCCTTTCTTAGATGATAAGGTTCTGGGTAATGTCACCACACCAATACCACCATCCAAACGATTCTATTTGCACAAGCGGACGGAAAAGATATCGATACTTCGCACTTCTATACCTTGATCATCCTCCAGGACGAAACAATTACGTTTGGCTGCTTCAAACGGCATCTCTACCACAAATATATATATATATATATATAGTACCTAGCAACTATGCAAATTTACCCTTTTTTTTCTTATTATAAATGGCGTAAGAGAAGATTCTATAAATAAAACCGAGCGTGGAAAGATAGGGAGCGTGAATTGTAAACGGACAGAAAACATCATCCACCAATACCGAAAGGGATCAACCTTAACGGTTCGATGAATAATCCATATTGTAGATCCACCCGTGCAATAATCGAGAATGTACTCGGCCGCTGACGTCACTCCGGGCCCGGATTTACGTCATAGACAGGGGGAAAAAAACAACTGCACGGAAGTCGTAGGTAAGAGAGGATGAAGAGCGAGAGAGATCGCTGAGAGAAATGCTGTATATTTTCTCTTATTTTGCTTAAATGTAAAGTAATCTATGGTTTTTAAATGTTTTTTTTTTGTGTGTGTATATAATTTTATTGTATTTTTTTTCCAAACGTTTTGTTGTTACGCTGCTAAATCTTAATTTTGCAACGAGCCTCCGTGACCGTAACAATGTGACATTGCATGAGTCGCAAGATGGATTATATTCTGAGATTATGTTGGAAATTATGACAGATCGGAACTGTACAACTGCACGCTAAATTCGTATTTAGTTTGTTTTGATGAGAAATTTTGTAATTTTCACGAATGCTTTCACTCCACACGATTTTATCATTTTAAATTTTTGTACTCTTCCTGGAAAGAATCTACTTTAGAAATGGGTTTAAGTAGGCCTATACTAAACAATTTTTAATCATCATTTTTATGGCGATTTACATACATTTTTATGACAATTATTTAGTTTTTTTATAATAATTTTAATACCTTTTTTAAGCATATTCTTACTTTTTTTTCGCTACTCTAAAAATGTGGAATAAACATGATTTACGAATTATTTCACATATAAATTATTGTAAATTTATATTTAAATATAAATTTTATGCAATTTATATTAAATATAAAGTATAAACGATTTTAATCAACGACTATTGGATAGAGATATGGTTAGCTTAACGATGATTAGTTAAGAAATATGGCTATCTTAACGGTGATTGGTTAAAATACGAAATTTAAAAATTTGTAAATATATCTTCAACTATTTCCATTTCTTTAGCCGATTATCTTTAAGAATTTGTTCAAATTTATCTAATATATTTTAATAGAGACTATATAGTTTTTACGTATACACTATTTATGATTCGTAGGCTTTGGCCTATATTTTTGCATTCAGATCCTATATTTCTATTATAATATTAATGTAAAAATATAAATAACTTATATATTGATTAATTTTTCTGTTTACTAATTTTAATATCGATTAATCTACGTTAAATGGCGGAAGATTTAAGTTACAATAGAGATTCCTACGCATAATTTTCTTCAATAATCCCAAATATTTTTTGAGATTTTTAACAAGAAAAGTTATTTTTTTTTTATTTTCTAGATCTCTCTTTTTAATGCTATTTTGTGTTGTTTTTTGTGCAGTTTTATTTAATTAAATCCTTTTAAAATTTTGATATTTCTCACGTATGTACGATGCTCATTTGGCATTTGAGTCAAGCATCTGTAGCCACCAGTTCGAATGGAACTTTACACTGTTCCTAATTCTCTTTGCTAATTCTACCCTGGAGGTTATAGAAAGAAGTGTTAGAATCGACGATTAACAGAGAGAATCGATGTTGGAAGGGAAGAAAAGACTGACAATTAAGTTTCTAAGATCGACTCTATCTAAAAAGCAACATCAAAAAACACTTTCTTTTCTCTTTCTTCCAAGAAAAACTTTCACTTTTTCCACTTCCTACATTTAAACGTTTGATTTTTTTTTAAAGTAAAAACACAATTTAAAAAAAATGTAATTTATTCTGTATTTTTAGTGTAATTACTTTTAAAATTTCGAATCTCCCATTCGATTTTAATATGGAAGAAAGCCATAGAAGAGGGAGTTTAAATCAATTTTTGACGTTGTAAATGCGTTATTTTTAGTAGGTTTAAGTGGAAAAATAATAATTTATATATTATAATATCGTACACCTTAATCTAGTTTATGATTTGTTTGACGTTATAAATAACCTCACTTGAAGTTTTGGGTGAGAAATTTATCGATCATCCGGGATCGGAGCGAAGTTAACCGTAGGTGTTCTGACTTTTCATCAACAAAAAATACTATCCTGTCACTCTCAGTCAACGTGGTCGCCCCTCGGGGTCATCGGGTCACAGTCCAAGCTTTTCTTCCCATAATGCCTCGGGGTTTTTCTCCATCCCATTCCGTACAAGGAAAAGGTGGACGTTTCCTTCCCGTTATCTATCGATAATGGGCTTTTAATAAATGGAAAATCATATAGAAACGTCAAACTTTCTATAAAATTCTCTTATATATGAATAAAAATTGTTCTACAGATGCTGTTTACTGTCGATTTTTCCTTATATAAAGAAGGGGGAGAGGGGTGTGAATTAGTTAAGCGCTGTAATTTTTAAAGTCGATATCGTTCTGCAGAATTACGTGTAATGGTGAGCTTGGCTGAAAATTTTTCTGCTGCACATTTATGGATGGAAGAACGTGCCTTATAGTTTCGCACGTCAAAGTGGAATTTTGCTGTCAAGACATTCTCGAATCCCGTCACTTTAATGCGATTTTCAAAGTATCTAATGGATTCGAGATAACCGCAAATCCCATACACAATTTTAGATATTTTCTTAGACGATTCTGTAAAGAAAAAAATATTAAAAAAAAAGAAAAAAAAAGACGAAGAATCTCCCTCTCCCTTCGCCTTAGAATTCTCGACACTCTGCTTATATTTTGATCACAAATTCAAAATATAATAATAATAATATAAAGCGATTATCTTATCGAAAAAATACTTTTAATTTCTTTCTTTTTTATCTATTCTACTCCATAGATATCGTCCCTAATTCCTAAACTAACTGGAAGAGCGTGAGTGGAATGTTTAGATATAACAAAAAAAAAAGAGGCAAACTCCTCACTTATTAACTAATTTTAATCGTGTTTGAGGTATTGTTTATAGCAGCTAACATCCCCCACAATCTAGTAAGTTCCTAACTTTAACAAAATTTAATAACCCGTTTTTTTAAAACAGTGATTAAAAGATGTCTTCCTCCCTTCTTCCTCTACTCAAAATAAATTCTTTTTTTTTTATTATTATTAAGAATTGTCACTTTGAAGACGTGACACGCACTTAATGAAGGACTTTTTATAAATTTTCATACTTTAATCCACGCATCTACCTTTGTTTTAGAGTGAGGAAAGATCATTAAGTGGGGAGGAAAAATGTTAATTGTTAGAAAGGTGCTGAATGTAAAATGAATTCATCCCTTAAAAAAACGAAAAAGATAGAAAAAATCTTTTATAATTCATAAAAAAAAAATTAGTATAATCTGATACATTTTCATTGTTTTTCTACATAGAAAATTGTATTTGTGTGTGTGTAATTCTTGATAAAATATTACACAAACTCTTACAATTTCCCAATTGTAATAAGGTTTGGAATAAAGATAACAATATTTATTCTCTGTTTATGATTTATTGCAAATTATTGTTAAAATTCTAAAGCAGTTTTTCCCCCTCCAAAAAATAAATAAAATAAAATAAAATAGAAAGAAAAAAAAAATAAAGAGAAATTCAAAACTAGTAAAACAACTAATCCATCATTCATTTTAAAATTAGTTTATTCGTTGTTCCCCCCCTTCAAAATTCTACTACAGATCTAATAAAGTTTGGATTTATTATGCATGAAATTTATGTACAACTGAATATATTTTTTTTTTTTGAAATTTTAACTGTGTAATATTTAAAATAATATAAAAATTAGTTTATTTTTTATAATTTTATTAAAATTATAAGCTGTGTAAACAAGTTACGAAGTCGAATTTCTTTGCACGTTTCATCAGTTTATTGTCTTTTTTTTTTTAATTTTATAATTATCTGAAAAATTTCTTAATGTGTTTTATTTATTTTTAAGAATGTTTACTTTAATAATTATTTAATTATTAAACAATCGAAGCTTAAATTTCACGCAAGATACATTATTATTTAGAACAGTTTTGTTGGAACGATATAACAATAGTCCATATACTAATTTGAATCTAAGCCAAAAAAAAAAAAAAATGTTTTTTATACGGTGGACCTTAAACTTTATAAAATTTATTAACGTTAAGATATTTTCTTTTATAGTTTTCCACTTGATTAATAATATATATATATATATAAATCGACTCGATCCTTTTTATATTTTCTAAGCTCCGGAGCGTGTTGAAGATCATCAGTTTATCCCTAGGATCATCGCTTTATCCACAAATTTTGTAGCTCATCATTTTTTCCATTCGAAAAAATGCTTCTAAAAAAGCTAATTTTATCAAAAAAAAACATCACAATTTAGAGAAATTTAATGAGAAAAATGGAGTAGAAGACACGCGAGCGGTTGCTAATCATCGAATTTCTTGGTGTTTTTTTTTTTTTTTTTTTTAGCGAACAAGGCGGTTGATCGGGGACGAAAGGGCCCATTTATCGTCAATGTGTGCCCAAGGCATACCAAACGATCTTTGTCGACCCCCCAGTTTGCTGCACGTGTCGACTGCAGATAGAAGTCCGCTGCAACATGATGGATGAGTTGGCGATAGAGCAGAAGGAAGATCGAAAAAAAAAAAAAAAGAACAGATACATAAAACGAATCATCTGGATGTAACATATGATGACCACTAGTGTATGAGTCAACTATCTTCCTTCATATCTGACTCCATTTATGATAATTTTCATAAAGAAAATGTTCAAAATATCGATAGATTTTTTCAAACGAAACAAAGATGGAGTGAACTGTGTTTTTACATTATTTTTATATAAAATTATATTACTTAATTCATAATTATGAGTGTTTATGTATAAAAGAACATGATAGAAAATTTTTAATATAAAAAGTTTGCATGAATTTTCGCATTTATGGCACACGTGAATGCTTTAAAAACGTAGTAAATATGTTCATTCAACCAACTCTTAACAAGTGAAATTCTCTAAATTAACGAAGACCTTATGGTAATTTTATAAACATATACCTTCTAAATTAGGCATAGATTATAAATATATAATTTCTTATTAAATATTTTTATGGTAGATACTTATTATTTAGATATTCAACGATCTTTTCGTTTCCATACACACACACAGAGAGAGAGAAAGAGAGAGAGAGAGAGGGGTAAGCCTATAAAAGAACAGTTCGATTCCTTTATAAAATGGGGTGGGTAAAGTTAGATGATTGTCTCCATGGTAACATTATGATTACACGAAAGCCTCATAAATTTTCTTTCTTTTTTTTTTTATTCGTTCCTTTTCACTCCACCCCTACATGTCATTATGAAGTCGATCTTATGCTATGGACAAATTAAAGCCACAATCTATTGGATAAAACCAAAGCATTATCTTATTGGAAATATATTAAAGGAAGTGCTATTGGTTCAAATTTCTTGCCACGTCGCTTGTTTTTTTTTTTTGATGAGGGAGAATAAAAAAAAAATCTACATTTTCATACAGGAAACACGATACAAAACATTGAATGGCACTTTCCCAGTTTGATGGCTGTTAATACGTACTTTATGTAAAGAATTTTGCCTGATTTTCGCTTATATATTTTGCTATTAAGTTAAATTCGTGATATATTTTTATATAAAGTACATAAAATTTATAATTTAGTAATCCGAACCACACATCTTCTGAACGTAATCATAATGAATTGTTGCAACAACGTGTGGCGAGAAGTGGAAAAAATTTTATATTTGTACAAACGTATGTATTAAAAAATAACAAAAAAAAAGAAAAATAGAGATATTATTTATTTAAAATGATAAACATCCGTACATTTTAGTAGTAAATTAATTGTTTTTTAATTTAATTTTACTACGAGCGAAGTCATTTTTCATTTCGTTTGTCATCAATCATATGCAACTCTTTCTGGACAACCTCCTTAGTTTATTTCTTTATAAACATTGTAAAAAATAATATTAAAAATATCTAGAAAATAAGCTGTATTTATTATACGAACAATAATTGTGTAGATAATAAAATATATAAGAATTTTAAATGAATTCTTACGTATTAACGCTCTAATCACTCAAAAAAAAAAACTGTCCCCTTGCCAATTTTCAACATCCAAAAAGATCGCTTTTTTATATAAAATAAAAGTTAATTTAATAAAAATCACGGTTAGAGAAGGTGATTTAGTTAGCTAAATCGATAAATTTTCGATAAAACTATACATATGTATGTATATATTAGCTCTACACCCTCCCAGTTAGTGCAGAAGTAATTATATAAATTGAACGTATACGTGATTAAATAACATATATATATATACATATATATATAAATTTTTTTTTTTTTTGGATTAAAGACACTTCTATAGACCCATCTGCTTATTCACATGCTGCAATATTCTTCTTTTTTCACATGAAAAAAAAAATTCTTTCTAGTCATATTGTGCGGCATTGCGCCAGACCATCGTGTACGATTCGCTAAAGTTCATCTCACATGCGGATACAAATATCCTTCCTGTAGATACATAAACCGAAACATCATTGCTTCTATAAATAGTAACATACTAAAATTAACTCTCTATATTCTTCTACATCAGTATAATATGGTGATTATGGAGAAATCGTTTTTCCCCCCTCTCTATGGTTTGCTTTATACGGATCCATTCACATTCTTGTTTGTCATGTCTTTCTTCTTCTTCTTCTTTTTTTATTTTCTAAAGTTGAAGCTTTCTACGACGAAGAAATGATATTTTACTTACTTTTTTTTTTGATGTTTGAGAGTATTTTTTATCTTTATTTTTCTCTCTCTCTTTCTGCATATATTTCTTATGTAAAACTAGATAAATTGATCCTTCTAATTCGTATGTAGTCACGCATCGAGAAATTTCAGAGTTTCGTATAAAATCTAAACTGAAAAATTGGATTTTTTTTTTTATATACTAATATATTTTTTCTACATTTTGCAATTGTTCATCTTCCTTTTTGTTTATTTAATTATTTTCTACTATTTTACTAAGTAAAAACGTTACGTTTTTGAAAGGCAAAACGTCATCCCCTTCTTTCTCTATCTATCCTAATGAGGGATGTAAAGATTTGTAGTTTGGGTTTTCCATTGATTCGATCAGATCCACCCTGACCCGTTCTGTTCTCTGACCTTTGACCTTTGTCTCATGACTGGGTAGCTAGAAAACGATCGATAGTAAACTAACAGACATATCTGGTCGATCGCAGGTAAAAATGGCGGAATTGGGTAAGGCTTTTCTGTAAGTCTCTTTCTTCTAATCTTTCGTCTCGACTCCTTTTCTTAAAAAAAAAAAAAAAGAAAAATCTTTCTGTTCGTGGATTAAATATAGAAGTTTAAAGTACAAATGTATGCACTTCGAACGTCTGGAATACATAAAATGGAAGTAGTTTGTGACTAGACACCTGAAACAAAATATTATCTTTTAATAGGAAATTGTTTATCTTCCTCATCTAAAAATATACCCATTTTTTAAAGCATAATATAATTAGAATAAAAGAGCATCATCTAACAAACGAGTTCCCTCTCACGCTTCGCAACATCGTCACGTTGTATGCGACACGTAACACTTTTTAACACCTGAATTATTTATTTTTAAATTCGGTTAGCATTTATATTATACCAAAATAATAATAAAAAAAGACCGGTGAATAATCAGTAATTACGTTTAGAGAGTGGAAAAAATGGGGGAGGAATTTTTTTTTGTCGTGTTCTCTAGCCATTCCCCAATGGGAGATTTTTCATAGTCTATTATATTTGTACGGTGTCATCGTTGTCATATCTATCATCATTTTGTAACCTCGTGAGAAAAGCAGCACTTTTGACTACCCCACGGTCTATGATAAGGATGACAGGTAGCTAAAATTTTACCATTCAACCCAAGTAATGGAGACGTAAGAGTGTCGAGAATCTGCACCTCGTTTAGCTCCTTTGTTCAACGAATAAAAGCTGCTTGTATTCAGTTGTTAGCTTGTCCAACAAAAGCAATGTGTTTGCACTCGCCATTGTTCATCTTAACATTTAGATTTTCGTAACAAAACTCTATTTCTTTGATGATGTTTTTACGTTATCATCAATTAAAGAAAATAGAAATGCAAAAGTTGAATTCATTCAAAAGATCTCCCTCTCATTTAATTGGCTTTTCTTCGGTTTTGATGTCTTCCAACTTACAAAACTCTGCTTTACAATCTCTTCTTCTTCTTCTTCTTCTTACTCCCTCCTTTTCTTCTCATACTAATGAAAAATAAAGCGATTTCTTTTTACAATTTTCTCCTAATTTTATAGCTTAACGTTGACTAATTTACATATATAACTTTAAAGCCGTGCAATCGTCGTATTGCGCGAATTATTGCATATTTTTCTATATAAAAAAATGGTAAGCGAACTCGAACACGTATTTACTTGCAACGATCCGGCAAATACGAATAGTTAAATTGTTATTAACTATTTTTGTACGTCGAATATTAACAGGAAGAGCTTAAAAATTACAATATATATATTATATTACGGTGAGTAAAATGAGAAAAAAGTGTTGTATATATATACATAAAATTTATTTTTGACTTGAATAGAAAATTAAAAATAGTACAAGGTTATTTTTTCTTCTTCTTTCATTGTTATTTATGTAAGAGGAGGAGGAACAGGATAGAAATTTCAAAGCATCTCGTGATCAGAATGAAAGTAGTTACAGGGGGGGGGGTAAAAAAGAATTTTTGTAACAATATCAAGTGATTTTCACCTTCTGACATCTACTTATTTACGTTTTAACGCAATGCTTGTCACATCAATCTCTGACACGTCTTTATTGACCTAAGAGGGAACGTGAATCTCGACATTCCTCCTGAGGACGATCATGCGCCTCACCGGCATCAACACAACCTTCATCGACCAACCTCCATTGTATTTCTTGGATCCTATCCAATATCCTCCCCCCTAAAAAAAAAAATAGAATTTATACGAGAGATTCATAATACCAGAAAACTTCAGCACCCCTTCATTAATACTACACTTGTCATGTTACTCGGCTCTTTTATATATATATATAAATCCTTGCACATCCCAAAACATCCCGGCACATATCTCTATACAAAAATATTCGGGGATTTACGTAAGCATCTTTAACATCCTTCTCTACTCTTTAACGTAGCACGAGTTCCAATCTCGTCTCATCTCTGCTCCTCAGCATCCTTCTAAAATTGGATTTTAAAATATGCAAATTTGGTGCTATTTAATAGTTTTTTTTTTTAAATACAAATTATACTTGGAGAAAATAATAATAATTTTTGTTTATTTTTTCAACCAAATTTTGCATATTAGAGGGTCATAATTGAAATTCTCTCCACACTTCTCACGGATGCATTTTTTTTTTGAAGATGCGAGATTTTAACTTTTATTTTCGAGTTTCTTAATTAAAAAATGACTTTTTTATCGTAAGAAACTGAATTTTTATGGCGTAAAATAAGCAAATTTAACGAAGTGAACCTCATTTACACGCATGCACGGCAGTAACATCGCATTGATCGCATCAACCGCTAAAGGATATTCACAACATAACCGACAATGGGAGCCAAGATGGCCGCGATCTTTGCAATCTTCTCTTTCTCTCGCCTTCCTACTTATCTACCTGTAAACGGGATATTCGAGTTAATCTCGAGTTATTACGGAGATTAACGAGTTGGTCAGGGGACCCGCAACATAAATCCTTTCTATCTTAAGCATCCCTACTTAGATAACCGATAATTAAACTATTAATAAATATCGATTTAACGGCTTTTCTACCGGTTGTTACGTTTTCGTAACGACAAATATGAAGATTATAAAATATTAACTCAAAAAAGAATGAATTTATACGACGAAATCTTTATATTTTTTAGTACTTTCTCTAAGATTTTACGTGTTTACAATTCGTTTTACAGGGATGAAAAATGCGAATGTTTATCTGTTTGTTGAATATATTAGCTACTGTTTGCGAGTTAATCAAATCACATTGTGTTAACACTTATAACGTTCTTCTCGTTACTTCTTCCTCATTCTTTTTTATGTCTATAAATAGCATTTTAGATGAGGAATTTCTCGAATTTAACGCAATCCGAATGTTATATAAACAGCGAAATATTGTTTAGAAACGTTTAAGTTTAGCGAAGAAATCACTGAATATCGTTTTATAATCCTTCTATTTCTTAAATCCTCTGCGTTCATCGACGAAAAGACGTTTTAAACACAGTTCTAGACGAGGTAAGTACTGTAAGTACATTTGGAATTGGGTTGAAATGGAGAGAAGGGATCACGGTTCGATACCTTTGATTGGATAATACGTCGAAGTTTGAAAACGGATTGTATGTCCTCTTGTTGTTTTTTTTTTTTTTCTTCTTTCTCCTGCTTTTTCATTCTCTTGGCTGGTCGTGTTTGAAAGGTTTTTGTCTGCAGACAACTGACGTTGAAACGTCGCTTGTGATTCTGCTGATAATATCGTTTCATTGATAGGACATTGTATTGATTTGTACTTTTCTTGGATACTCCGACTCAGTTTTTGGTTGAAAGGAAAGCACCGAACCAATTTATTGGATTAATTTGAAGGATTTATGTAGGAATTTATCATATTTTTCATAAAATTTCTATTCGTATAAAGTGATTTTTATTCAACAGTTGTCCTATTTTTCATACACATTTCATTCTTCTTTCTCTATAATAAACTATAAGATATATATATACTACTTTTGAATCTTATAAAATATTTTCTAAGTTTAAATATTTAATTTTCTTTAAAGGTATTTACAGAGTAAAGGATTATATTATTTACGAGCCGAATTATATCTATAAATCTTAACTCCTTATACAGAAATAAAGACGAGTCGAGTTGGCTCCTCTTAACAGCTTCGTATTATAGCATTAATCTTAAAAATAAAATCTAAAAGATATTAATAAATTTTTATGAAAATCTTGATTAAAATCTTCCAAAAAAAAAAAAAAAATACATATCAGCACCCAAAAAGACATTTTTAGTTTTAAAGAGATGCTGCAAACCGGAAAGATCAACAAGAGCATCTTCTCGGATAAATTCATTTAAGTAAAGTAATATAAATGAATATTTCTTTCGGGGAGAGAGAGGAGGAGGAGGAGGAGAGAAAGTATATTAAGTAGAAAGCAATAAGAAAATTATCTATATCCGTGCCAGAAACCATTTTGTTACGGTACATCAGATTTGATACAGGGACACTCACTCAAGGGACACGATCTGTACAAAACGACCATCAACGGGGATAGAAAATTGTTTTTTGCTCCACTAACTCGAGTCAAAATTTGTTCTGTTATGACGATTTTGTTTGGTAATCATTCTTTATATATATATATATATATATATAATATATATTTTAACTTTTAGACATAATGTAAATTAATAGAAGTAAACAGAAAGTTGAATTAAGAAGGGGGGAAAGAAACGTTAAAGAATGTTGATTCTGTTTTAAATAGACAGTAAAGAAATTGTAGTTCAATCGAGCATAGATCGAAGTCTTTCAAAAACTTCTTTTTTTTTTTTTTCTTTCCTTTTTTTGTTTTAGATTTTGGCTTGTTAAAAGTAAAGAAAGAATGCAAATCGATCTAAAAGCCATTCCTTTACATTTTGACCTATAAATAACCTTTGAAATTCAAATGATTTTGAATTGTGTAGACATAATCTTATAGTTTAAGAATTATAAAATCTCAAAAAAAAATGCCTTTAAAATCCCCATTTTTTATTTATTTAAGTATATAGGGACTTAATATAAAATGTAGAAGGTATAACGATAGAAAAATGATAAATTGAGAAAAATTCGTTTAAAATTTAATAGAAATTGTAATTTTTTACAATTTTTTTTCCTCTTCTTCGTCTTCTTCTTCTTCTTCTTCTTTTTCTTCATTTTATCGATGGAATTTTATATAGAATGAAATTTTTCTAGAGATAAAATTAGCCACTCTTGTCACGCATGGAAACAGATGTTCTCTTCCAATGTTTGCTGCGATCAACCCACCTCACATTCTGAAGAATCTCTCAGTTAAGAAGAGAATAGTGGCACAATACAACAAGTCGAAGCACTTCACTGATTTACTTCTAGTTCTAAGCGAAAATGTGGTTCGAGATGGAAACCACATCACACGCTCGAATTCGATAACAAAGACTTTTTGCAGGATTCAATTGGCAGATCACGCAATCACGAAAAGTTCTCTAGAAGTAAAATTCTCAAAAAAAAAAAAAGGAGAGAGACAACGTGACATAAATTTCCGTCTTCTCGAAATTAAAATAAAATAAATAAACCACAAGTAATTAAATTTCTAAAGCCAATAAGTCGAGTTTGATGGCTTCTAATTTGAAGAATTCGCGACTTTTCCTGCGAATTTTTTTTGGTAAATTATCTTACAGATCGTAAAATGATTCTATAAAGTTGTAAAATAATAATAATAATAATGCTATAATTTGTAAAACAATTAGTTTAATCCCCCATAGAATTTGTACAGAACATTATATATTAACGGAGTCACGTAAACAATCTCAGGAAAAAAAGAAGAAGTAAATAAGGTAAAGTGAAGCTTTTAAATGTAATTTTTCTATATTTTGACAGGAAAGATCGCTTTATAAATCAAAAAACATTGTTAATTAGTGTAGATGTCAAGGGAGAAAAGGAAAATTGCGACGATATTTGTGGCGCCTCTTCCAATGATTACGACATTAAAAGAGAGTCGAACAATAAAAGAAATCAATAATCGAATAAGAAAGTTCTGACCACCTACAACATGGATCTCTTTAGTTATATTCGATAAAGTAATGCTCCACTTGTTTCTACTTATAGACCCGTCTTGGGTCTAACTGCTAAAGCACAAATTGTGCCTTCTGCCACAAAAATAAAAATAAAAAAATAATTATATTACTCTGTTACTTTCGTTTATTGAATTTATTTCTAGTTGCTCATAAACCTTCCATAGTTTTATGTGCTTAAAACATATCACAATCAATTATACAAGGTGAGTGAAAAGTCTGAATACAAATGATGGTTGGGTGCACATAACTTCAGACATGCATTCAGTTTTAAATGAATTAGATATACACATACATATTACACATAAATATACTACATAGATTACATTCTATGACTTAGAAATGAAGCAAGCATTTTGCTATGTAAATAGATGCATAAGCTCGTAAGGAAATAATTCTGTAGAAATTAATCGTATTTCTAAGAGATTTTGTAATTATAATTTATATATTTTTTCGTAATTTTTCCTATTAATGGTTACAAGTTACTATAAAACTATAATACAAAAGACAGATTAGAGGAACGGTACAACCGTTTCTTTGGCATTGTAAAAAAAGAAATTAATGATGGGACATTCAAACGAAGTGATTCTGATGCGGTATCATTAATTAAATGCTACGAGTAGAAGAAATTTTTTCGATTATAAATCCAACTCGGTTCATTTGTGGTTCGTAAAACAGTTCGGGATAGCTACTAATTCCGTCTTTTGTTAAAGCTTAAATTCTAGACAAATTAAAGAGCACATCTCGAAAAAGAAAGAAAAAAAAACTATAAATCTGAAAAATTCGTTTTTTTTACTACGAATAATTATCACTTCTTTGCTGTTTTCTACCAAGAGATAATGATTTCTATGCATTTTTTTTACTGCAAATAACCGCCTCTGAGTATTAAATTCTTGCATAGAATTAATAAAATTTGCCGTTCTATAAAATAAATTAATTTATAAAAATATATTTTATAGACTAAAACACTTTAAACACATTTATTTTCTTTAACAAGTCTCACTTCGAAGTCTAAAAGAATATCTTTTTAGATAAAATTTCACTCGATTATTTCTTACTTAAAAATTTGCATGTTTTCTATTTTAAATGAACTGATTAATTTTCTTTTCCTAAGAGAAAGAGAATGGAGAAATTTAATGTAAATCCATAGAAAAATTTCGATTTAAGATTCAATAGAAAAATTGCTATCGTGCATCATTTGTATTCAAATGATCTCATATTGTGAATTTTACAAAGATTTGTACGCTTAACTATTTAATTTTTGGGTCGAATACCATTAACGAAACGATGCAAAATACAAAGCGAGAATATTTATCTCTTTTCGCATGAGAAAATTTACATAAATGTAGCTACATTTTTATAGCTCTATTAACCATTTATGCATTTAGAAAATCTCGTACTCTATTACTGAAATTTATATATCGATAATGTGAATAATAATAATAAGTCTATAACCGATCCATTATGTGCTAGTGGAAACGTAACTTATCCTTTATTTTTCTTTCTATATTAAAAAAAACAAGACGTAATATAAACATCCTGTTTTTGAATATTCTATATCAGATCCGTTTTTTTTAAAACTTATATCCGTTTCCTTTATTTGTAATCTTTAACAGTTTAAACCCTTTTCCTTCCTTTAATTAATCTTTAAACCCCTTTCCTTCCTTTACTTTTACTTATTTAAATAACTCTAATCGGTTTCCTTTCTTTGTTACGTCACAATTAATACTTAATAATCAATTTCTTAAAATTTTTCATCAATTTCGACAGTTGTTACAATAATAATCTATTTCTAATAATACGATTAATAATCGATTTCTTTACACGTGTTTAAATCTTGTTTATTTCGTCTGTGACCGTTATTTCAGTTTTTAAAAATTTAAAATAACGGTCACAAAATAAACTTTAAAAAATTATTTATCGTTTTTCTTTAATTTTTAACGAAAATTAACAATATTTTTCCGTTTAACAACGTGATAAATCGAATTGTCTAGTTTCTGTTGGTCGACATTTTCTGCGTTAAAATGTTAATCTAATTTCAGATTTTTGCTCTCGATGCTCACCCGATTCGTAATCAAATTGGAAAAATTAATTAAAACATTCCGGATGGCTATTATTATGGTTATAATAAATCCTAGACTGTAGATTGTAGCCATTTTAGATTGTTTGCTGGAGACGAGTTGTGCTGCCGATGTCCTTTCGTGATGTGCATCATCACTCTCTGAAGTGAGTGGGAGGCTTGGCTGCTGATGAAAGTGGTGCGCACAATCATTTGTTTCCATCTCTCACTTAGGCTAATCATTAGCGAAGAGGAACGTTGCCGCTTCTCTTTTCTCTCCTTCAAGAAAACCCTTCTCATAAAATGCAAGATGCAAACGTTTAATAATAATTATTTGATTTTTAAAATAACGCCGAAACGAATTATAATGATGATATATTTATTTTGACTTAATCTTTCGTTGAAAAATAACTTTATTTTCGTCTCGTTTTCCATTCTCTTCACCATATTAAAGGCACGTTCTTAGTTAAGCATCAGTTTATTATTTTCCAAATAATTATTATTTTAAAGTTTATCTTACAGAAAATAGATTTAGTTGAATAATTACGCGATCGGATTTCTTCTGGATCTTCGTTATTTCTTTTTTTTATCTTTTATTTATTTATTTTTTATTAAAAAAAAGGAGAAATGATTATGATTATTCTAGAATTATATTTGTATGTAGTATCAGAACCCGTCGAGCTGTTTAAATTATTAGTTTATTGTTTCCTGCAAACTACTGGAGCAATTAATTTAGTTATATGCGAGACTCATTATTCATAACTTCCCTTGTTTATAACGAACTTTATACTTTTGGCATAGAGAAAGGAACGTTATACACATTTTTTTTAATATATAAAATATTCTTAAAATATTAAAAAATTATTTAGAATTTTGATCGAGTTATATAGATACTTAATGCAATTTTTCTAAACGATTGCGTTAATTAGTTCCTTATATGAAGTTAAATTAGATTATTTTTCGACTCGATTTTTTTTTTAATTTTTAAACTTTAAGAAGGAAATTAAAATTTTAAAGTCACTTATCATTTATTTCAAATAAAAATTCTTTAAACGAATAAAAGCGGGAGACTCTCAGTTTCTTTTAAAAGTAGAAAAATCAATTCTAGATAAAAATCATTCATTCGAGAAATTTTTAAGCATCTCTACTTCAAACAATTCTTTCTCTTCCACTTTTTTTTCCTCCTTTCTTTTAACTAAAGCATTTTGTCGAGTCATTTGTGGCCGTTAAAATAACCCAAATTATTACCAAACTACCAGAAAAAAATTGTTAAAAAGAAAGAAGAATCTATCTATATATATATATATATATGTATTATTAGCTCTTTCTAATAACGATTTATCTAATTACAATTATTACAAATTAACCATTTCATTGTAAAGTTTATTAACTTCAATTATTCGTGAAGAATGTAAGTCTTTGCTAAAGAAGCTGGACGTTTCTTGTATTTATTCCCTATCTTAGGTCATCCCGTTACAAACTATTCGGGTGTCAAGCTCAACAACAAAAAAACGACGGGGGTGGAAATAACAAACGATGTGGAAATGGAACGTCCAACATGCTCTGTCTACCGATAGTGGTGCACTAAGGGTGCGATAAACTGTTTATTCTGCAGCAAGAATGACGTTGCTGTTGTATCGATGGCTAAAACTGGAAACTACAAATATAAAAAATAAAATAAAAAATATTCCCTTTACATTTTTATACAGAGTTTTCTAGCGGTAGTTATTCGGAAGCTCGCCTTCTTCTTCTTCTTCTTCTTTTTTTTATTATTTTTTATTTTTTCAATCAAGATGTCATGAGATTACCTGAGAGATATCTTCCAGGTGTTAGGAGGGTGGGGCTCCATTCAAATGGGCGTTTGCTTTCTCCTTTAAAACATGGCTTCCTGTATACATTCGTATTCGGGCGATGTCGAACCTTTCTCCAACATTAGAGAAGAGATGAAATAAAATCGAAATGATCATTACATTTATAGAAAACATCTTAAAAAAAAAGAAAAAAAAATTAAATAAATTTGCATTCTAATTTACAATCAAACCGAACACCTAAAATGGTTCAGCAGAAACACTTATATATTGACGTCACGATTTTGACAGTGAGGCCAAGTCTCGTTTAGTCCACCCTAATGATAACATCGTGCGTCACGTGACCGGCGACTTCGCTAAAAGAATAAGGGATGAGCGTAGAGAGAGAAAGTATAAAGATCCCCCGGGCCAAATGGCCTAAGTTAAGAAGATATTGAAACGAAAAATATTCATTAATTCTAGACGAAACTTCCATTAAAATCGATTAAATAAATACATCAAAATGGTTCAATAGAATCTATAATGATTGATTATTGTTGCNACGAATATCCTTACGCTATCTACTGCTTGGAATATTGACCGGCCTCACGAGAGCAAATGTGATGGTGAGGATGCTGAATGCACGAATCAACTCTATCGATAGTCTCTACGTCAATATACTGTTTTCTCTTATATTTATCTAACTGAATTCTGTACATCTCCTTTCTAACTCCCTTCCTCGTCATGTACATATATTTTTTTTATATATATTCGGCTCTTTTTGATATATAAAAAAATGGCGAAATTCAAAATACATTCTATAAATTTTTTTCAACTGATAAGTAGATTATATATTTCAATACTATTAGTTCAGATATAAGGTTTATTTTACGGATAAAGTCGATAACATTTGATAAATCGCACGAAATTTAATATTTAAAATTTGATTTTTTTTAAAGTTAATAGATTTATTTATTAAATATTTTATTCTTCTTCGTATTTTATTGATAACTGATTTAATAATGAAGAAGATTTGGAGAAAAAGATTGAAACGTTGGCATAATACGCAACTAACATCTTGTATCGATATTTGTCATCTGGTAACATTGACGTCATAGCAATTGATCATGCCCTTTCCAGTCTTTTGGGTCAATCTTCGAAACGTTGGTCAGATCCTATGAATTATAATTGGTGCGCGTTGTTATGCAATCAATCCACAGTACATCCTGTTTTGTCTACAGAGTGTAATAACTTTGGAGGTCTCTCCGAGGGTGGCCCCCGCTTCTGCTCCAAACTAATCAACTGTGGGGAAGATATCGGGTGGACTGCAGCAATTGCAATGACTCACCAGAAGGACGGTTTCCGGTTCGTGCACTATTTCCGCTCTGTTACCCCATGACGTCATTGGATCTAATTGTTCGAATTCGCCTTTTTCCTAATAATCTCTTTCCACCCCCACCCCCCGTTTTTTTTAGGTCGGTTACAATAAGATCAAGAGTTAACTGACCCGAAGAATGTCTTGTATCTGCAACCATCGTAAAGTTATAACTAGTTACTGGTGAAATAAAAATCATTGTTAGCTTTATCCAGAGCTCATTAACGGGAAGATTTTCTACGTAGCAAACAGGCGAAAGGAATCCATTTTTTAAGCTTTGAACATTCTTTAAATGTATTTTTCCTACTTTAAAATGTTACCTAATGGTCGAAGTTTAAGATATTCGATAGGAAACACAGAAAACTCTAGGAGATATTCAGTCGAATTCAAGTTTTGTGATGGTATCCGGACCCATGGACGTAAAGCACGTCTCGTTGGCATTTATCTTAAGGAGAACCCAATCATCCGTATGAATGACTCGCACGTTTTCCCAATTTGAGGGCGATATAACACGAGTGGCAAACTTTGGAAGATGCGTTTCCTCCCTTCGACTCCTTCCAAAAAGCACTTAGACAACAATGTCGGTGATGGAACTATTCTACTGAATAATTTGCCCTCTTCACTCCAAGAGTGCCTTATCAACAAGGCATTGTGGTAACTATTAACTCCGGCCATTTTCTCCCTACGTTTTTCTGCAGACGTCTTATGTATAACCACGATTTGATACCATTAAGCAAAAGGAAAAGAAATTGCTCTTCTTCCAGATACCGATCATTTTATAAAAATAGTAATATTTGATTAAAAAAATTATTCTTTACAAAAAAAAAGAGAGATTTTATATTCAGTAATATCACTTAACTTCAGAAAATCGATATCGTAGCAATAGATTAAATCATAAAATTTCTTTCGTACAACCGAATATTCGTAGAAAATATGTTTTCCTATTCAAAAAGGAAAATAAAAAGAAAAAAGAACATTTAATATTCTCGAAATATATATATATATATATTTCAATTTTAAAAGTAAAGCGATATATTTTATAGAAAATGAAAATCAAAATTGGTTAAGCCATTTCCAATCATCTAAACCAGTGTTTCTCAACGGGGGCGATATAGCCCCTATGTGGGCGATTTTCCATGTTGAGGGGGCGATTAGTAACAATTTATATTTTGGGGGGCGAAAAACAATTTTCTGGGCGATATAGTAAAACACTGTATTAATAATAATTAGGTATTTTATTCGTTATATTGTACAATAATTAAACAAATAACATGATACTAGTCACTAGTCTATTCGATGCAGTATGATTTCGTCGTTAGCCTTGTCCCTCGGCATCGGAATTTTGTAGTGAAGGGGGCGACGATTCATTAGAGGTTGAGAAACACTGATCTAAACAAAAACAACAACAAAAAAATTATTTAAATATAACTTGATAAATGAAGATTTTCACTCCATTCTTCTGTCATAAACAAGACCTCAATCTATTCCATTCTTTTAAAAATTATCCCAATTCTTTGCTTTCGTTCGATTCCCATTATCATGAGATATACCGAGGTCGAAATACTAGAATCGTCACGTCAATTTGCATGCACAAACATGCTGCTTGTGTTACTCTTTGCGTGACGAATATCCTTACGCTATCTACTGCTTGGAATATTGACCGGCCTCACGAGAGCAAATGTGATGGTGAGGATGCTGAATGCACGAATCAACTCTATCGATAGTCTCTACGTCAATATACTGTTTTCTCTTATATTTATCTAACTGAATTCTGTACATCTCCTTTCTAACTCCCTTCCTCGTCATTTGATCCAAAAAAGCGAAGAGAACGTAACACCACCCCGCATAGCGAACAAAAGAGAAAGAGAGAGAGAGAGAGAGAAAAAAAGAAACGGATTTTAACAGAAAATATATAAAATTTTAAGTTATAAAAAACGATTTAATGACAGTTACGTGTTAAAATAGTTTGTAAAAATATATTTAAAAAAAAACAAAACACTTTATAATTGATGTATCGATCACTAGATGGCACCATACGATATGTTATTCCCGAGAGATTTTCCATCCCCCTGACGAAAAAGATGTACTCTTAAATCTCGCTGATTTTTGCGGATAAACAAAGATGGAAAGGGAAAAAAAATCAAAGCTGTTTCGAGTTAGAGAGAGATAAAAAAAAAAAGAAAAAGAAAAGATCATTACATGCACGAAAGAGTTTGGAAACAAAGAAGTAAACTATAACATGGCTTATTAATTTTAAACGCAGTTTAAAATCTGTAGATGATACCACTGTGTTAATTTCTCTGAAATTTCCCTTCTTCTACTTGTTTCTTTTTTTTTTACAAATATGCATTGGATATTTAATACAGTCGTTGTTAACAATCACTTTATAAATTTTTATGGACTGTAGAACGGTATTAATATTTAAAAAATCGAACTGATTGAATATAATTACTATTTTAGTAGTTATATATATATATATTTTTTTTAATAAAGTGTGTAATTTCCTGATTTTTTTTTCTCTCTTTTTTTTCGCTAAGATAGTTTGAGTAAATGAGATCGATTAATGCCTCCGCCCTTCCTGGCTTGTAAAAGGTGCGTGTGTGTGTAACAATTTCTTAAAAATCTCGAAATATTAAAGAAAAATATATCTATTCTATATTTTTTAAAATACATTTTTATATTTTATTCTTTTATATTAATTACGAAATTATTTTAAAGATTATATGCTTTAAAAATGTTTCAAATTGATTAAGTATATAAGAGTAATTTCAATTGTTATTTTTTTTAAATTTTTTCGTTGTATTTTTAAATGAAAATGACAAAAAAAAATTTCATTTTCAATAAATAAAGTTTTGTATTTTTTTAAATAAAATTGTCAGTTTCAACAATTAAAATTTTTTAATTTTGCATTTTTTTTTAAATAGTCATTTTCAACAATTAAAAAATTTGTATTTTTTAAAATAAAATAATCATTTTCAACAATTAAAATTTTCTAATTTTGTATTTTTTTTAAATAGTCATTTTCAACAATTAAAATGTCTGTATTTTCTATTATCTTGTTTAACACAATTAAGATTTTTAATTTATTAATATTGTTGTTTTTGCAATTAAAATTAGTCGTTTATCTCAAATTTTATAGATTTAGTCAATCTATAATCAGATTTACAAAGCATAGAATGACTTTTAAGGTTAAAAAAAAATAAAGAAAGAAAGAAAGTTAACTGGTAAAATTAGAAATTTAATAAGTGACTTCATGGGACACAAATTGAAGTCTAGCCTTTTATGAAAATTCGTCATCCTCTGCTGATTTGCCATTACGTTCATTTAAACAATCAAATAACGTTGTTCTGATTGAATAGAGGGGGAACTAATGTTGAAAGAAAAAAAGCAAAGTTTTATTCGTTATATCAGCTAGTTTATTAAATTAATTATTGAAACGAAGCAAAGCGAGTTACGTTGACGATTTTAATGATTAAGCCAAGTATTTTCTTTCTTATTTTGCGTCAATCAGTAGTAAATTGGTTGTCCATCTTACTTTACGCTTTTCTACTTCTCTTCGCTTTTCAAACCACCTTCGGGCCATTTTCTATGCTTTCCAATAGTAAATTGAATTTTGCCATTCGCTTGAGTTCATCTACTTGCTTACGTCTAACACAAATTGCGAATTAGAGTTACAGAAACGATGCCGAAATAATTTTAATTGGAGAAAAAAAAACAGTTACTTCTACTTACTTTTTAAAGAAAAATTCACTGCTGAAAATTTATATGTCTTTTATACTAAGTCGAATGGAGAAATCGAGCATAACGATGAGAAATTTTTATCATATTTATCTAAACATTGGATGCTGTCAAAATTTTTGCAACTTTTGCAAAATAATACGATGGAACCTAGTATTTTTGCAACTCGGAACAATCCATCACGAGATTTTTCGGATCAAAGAATCAAATTACCCAAACAATAGCTGAGCGAATCTAGTCTATCTTTTGTCGTTACAAAGTACGCGAATTCTCAGCATTCGACCCAAAAGTTCGTTCACCCCGTTATATGATCGAACAGTTTTCTATCAGTCGTATTACCGAGGAACTATTCCCGCTTTATAACACGTAGAAAACGGTTGGAAATTGCACTATAGGTAAGAGTATTTGCGAGAAGGATGGTTCATAAAATTGAACTTAACATTCGGAACTGCCAGCTGATTGAAGTGAAGAATGGAAAGGAGTTAGAAGGATAGGTAAACATACAGATTTTTGGCGTAAAGCCAGACCCCGTGACACAGTACAGTGCCCATTGCTGTGCAATAATGAGACGCTATGCTAGCTTGTGCGAATTTATCCCCGTGTCTCTTTCTATTGTCGACGTGTCATAAAGATGACAAATGACACCTTCCGATAGAAATTTACGACCCTCTGCTAAAGATATCAAACTCGGAAGTGGAAAAATTTAAATTTCCGACCTAATTTAAACCCCGTTTTTACACCAGCGTAGAAGAAGAAAAAATAATAATAATAAAAAGATAGGGTGATGTTTTTGCACGCCAGTTAAGTGGAAAATTAAATAAGATTTACTGGTAGAAGCATTCCGGTTAATTATAATCAGTCAGACATTCATTTATAACCTCTAAATATCTGTAAAGTCGGTGCGTGGGTGTAAGAAACCGCCCGGAGGTTGTCGGGGATGGAAATAAAGACGGCGCGTGCGCGTTGCTATTGATTAACGTCATCAACGAAATTTACCCTCGAGACGACGTTACGAATGCGACCCAACTGTTCTTCACTCTATAGTTTCCAGTTTACTTTAAGTAATTAGCGATTCTTCTCGGCAAATTTACGACGTTCGAAGCATTAGCGTAACACAAACGTGAGAGAAACGTAACGAATTCGTTTCCCATGCTCTTTTATTATTATCGAGTGGTAACGTTCTTCGCAGGGTTTCGAAAAGTTGTTCCGAGTGACCTCTTATCGACAATCGTTCATTGTGTTTCGATTTCCTGGATGTCGTGCCAAAATTAGTTTGACCGAACCTTCCCCCCTCTCGATAGATTATCGTAACAGTTCAAAAATAGACCTCCGACCGGGCATGTTCGATGATGCGGTTTATATATATAACACAGCACTTCTCGACGTGTGTTTTCTACCACGGTATATCTGTCGAGCGGTAGATCGCGATCCCCCAAAAGTAATGGCAGATTAAATAGGGTTTGTTTAAGATTTCGGGATGGCGGAGCGACGAACGTAAACTCGCGCATCCATGTTTGTTTGTCGGAATGAGGTTGGTTGGCATCGAGCTTCTAACATGTTATTTCAAGTGTAAGCAGTTAATAATTTTCATAACGTCGCTGCGGACATTGATCGATGGGGTGTAAGAATGTCTCCGCACTTTATCGATTCTTAGATGTTGCAGTCAAGTAATCCTGCCAACAGTAATTAAAGGAAACTATGTAAAACAGCGGAGGAGGTAGGAAAGAGGAGGAGGAGAAAAAATGACGGCAATATAATTGATCCGATTTAAATTCTCCGCTCTGTCCCGTTAAGAAGCGAAGGGGTTTAAGGTTAACGGGTTTTAATATGAATGATATGGCCTATCTACGATCGAAACTTGCTTAATGTGCCGTTGTTTTCCCTTTTTATCGCTTCTTTCGTTACGTATCGCGAATTCTTTCGTTAATTAACGCCGTTATTCCTTTATTTTTCTCCGATTTTTTCTCAAATTTATATATCTAGCATATATAAATCTACATTTTATACATTTTTCTTTAGAATTTTACAAAATAAGGCTCAAAATAATGTAAACCGACCTTCGATAAGAGTTTAAAACTCATCTTAAAGTTAGTATAAAACCAATTAAGAACGGAAACGATTTCCTATAAAATAACCTTGTTTTTTCTTCTTTCTCTTTTAACTGGGCGTTAGTTAGTTTAGGAAGTTAAAAGATTTAATTTTCTCTTTGTAAAGTATTCAATATAAAATAGAGATTTAATTTTTTATACTTTTAATTTAAAGAAATCCAACCGAAACTTGTGCACTTTATGCGTGTCGGTAAGCCGTCTTAACCTTTCTTTTAATCACTTATTTAACCACTAAACATGTATTTAAAGTAATAAAATGTATTCCAGGTATAATGATGATGATAAATCAGCATTTATATATAATAATGATGATGAATTCATCAGCATGATTCGCTATAGAATGACACCAAGTGAAATACTGTATCTAGCTGTAATAAATTATATAAAAATAAATTAAATTGGATGAAACTGAAATGATTAAGAAAGCAAAGTGTAATTATAAAAATGGCGAAATGGGGGATTACAAAGAGAGTCGGGGGAATATATAATTGTTTAATGATTTTGAGGGGGAGAAAAATGATTTCGCTTCTCTTTTTGTTGAACGGTGGGAGGAATTAATTATGAGTAGCCACCAGAGATCGATGCGATCGTCCCTATCAAAAAGCCATTCTGACCAAAGGTTTTTCTTTCCCCTCCCCCTCTCGTACATCTAGCAGAGATACACACATACTGGTAATCCTTACAATATTAAACTGACATTTCTATGGAACTGCTATCGCTTTGGCCAAAACCGGAAATTGAAATGTAGATAGCGGGTTGGGCAAATAAAGAAAAGGAAATTAAATTTTCATCGAACGCCTGCAAGATTTTTTCCACTTTCCTTTCTTTCTTTCCTGCACACTGTCGTCCATTTACTGATTTACTTTATACATTGGCCAATGTCTCGATTTATACATGCGTATTCCTACAGTTTCGCATGTTGTACCCAACAGGTAGATTCTCCACTTGTCTTTTGATTTTCAAGTCTGAAAGACTTCGATAGTGAGAGCCACAGCGATTATATAAGCAAAGCATAACACGTAATCCTTGGAATATCAAGGGATTGTGCCATAAGTCATTAGACTTTAGAAGGATCCCTATAAGAATGCATCGTAATCTTTAGTACAGGTTTCTATGAGCAGAACAAACTTTTCCGATCTCTTTGGAGATTCAAATATTCATTGCAAGTAAAAATAAATTTAGAAATTATTTAAGTAAATCCTAATTTTTAAGAAATATTCAACTCCAAATGAAAACAAAAANTATATATAATAAAAAAACTGATCCAGATTGAGTTGGAGGTCTTTCCTATTGACTTTTATTAGGTATGAGCTTTTTGGATGGTAGAATTTATATATAGTTTGATGTTTCCTTTAACCCCTTTTTTTTCCTTATATCGATAAAGCTTTCTGAAATGGAGAATATCGACGCCCCTCTCTTCCGTTTTGCTGTTGTTTAGAAAAGGAAAATGCATGATATGTTAGGATATGACATAAAGAGATTGATAGCCTCCATATTTATAACGATTTTTCTGTAATTTAATTACCCCGGAAAGAAAAAAAAATATATGTATATATACATTTATTTATGTACTATGTCAAACTTTACTTGCTTAAGTTCTGAATTAATGTTTAATTATTTATTTTTTTTTTTACGTCAGAAAGGGGAGGTTGTACTCCTTTAAACAATCGTGTAGTGTTTAAGAACAAATGTTTTCAATCATAATTTTTTTCTAATTAAAATATATATATATTGTAAAATATCAAACAAGAAACCATTTGAAAGTGATTTCGTCCCCTATTAGTAACAAGAAAGCTATTATTTAAGCAGCAGCCTGCTTAAATATTGAGAGCACAAGCGTGAACTGTGTAAAAATTTCTAATTACAGTTGTATCGTTATAAAAGCAAAGAAGAGCCTTAAAAAATAAAATATTATGCCTTATAATCTCATATTTTTATTATAAAAATAGTAATTAAATTTTCTTCTAAGAGGTTTTTTTTTTATTTTTAATATTCTTCTTCTGTTAATCTCCATCAATATAGAAAGTAATGAGGGAAGACGTATCTCAATTTATTTAAAATTGTTGGAAATAATTTTCATCCTTGTAATGCATTTTAACGCATATACAAATACACAAATCTGTTTTTAAAATGTATAAAAATTATCGAGAGACCTTTAAAAATTGCTTTATAAAAGCTTTACGTTCAATTTTTTAATAACTTTTTTAAAGATTTTTTTTAAAAAAAATCAAAAAATCAACGTGATAAAATCCTTTCCTTTAAGCTACGAGAACGACATTAAAAGCAATTTAAAATAGAATAAAAGAAGGAAAAAAATATATATATATATGCATTGTAAATATGCAAAGCACTTAAGTTTTACGATAAGATTTTGTTTACTTAAGGGAATGCTCGATAAGTTTCGATACAAAATATACAAATAGATAGGACAAAGGATGGAGTTGAGAAAAAGATAGAAAAAATAGAAATAGGTTTTCGACCAAAGTAATGAAGGAAATAGCTGAGGGAGATGAGAGAAAATCCAACATAATAGAAGCCACAGACTTTTCAATTAGTGAACATTAAGGGAAAACGGAAATTTAAAACGACGATGGAAAGAGACATAAATGAACATAAGGCATCCTGGGATGAGGATGGAACGTCATTCACCTTCCTCCTAATTGCAGACACGCTTTGTGATTAGTACCTTCATTCATTTAGTATAAAGAAGAAGTTAGTGCTGTTTCTCTCTCTCTCTCTCTCTCTCTCTCTCTCTCTCTCTCTCTCTTTTTTTTTCCTACTTTCTCTACAATACTTTCCCTCTTATTTATAAATTTATTTTAACTCAGAACTGATTGATACATTAGCATTTTTAAAAAATGCAATATGTAGCGAGCATTCGCTTCAATTTTTTAATTACTCGGGCGTTTTTATTAACATAATGAAAATTACTTAATTTATCGAAATTAAAAAGTTAAATGGAGCCAAATTATCTTTACTTATTTCAAATGTAGTTTAAAGATCTTAAAATACGTGAATCATTCAGAACAACTTATGTAAATTAGTGTAAAGGTTTATCTTTAGATAACACTGAAATGAGGGGGATTATTTATATAAATGTTAAAAATTTTCTTTGTTATATGTAGAATATAAATAAATAAATAAAAATATTAAGTTTTTAAAAATTTCCAGGACACAAAATTAAGTAAAAATACTTTTTTTTTTTTTTAATTTTAAATATTGGCAGTTCTATGCGGTATACGTAAGATGTAATTTTTAGACAATCACTGTAAAGACACGCCTATTTTTACTTCGTTGACCAATCATCGAGCTAAATTTAATATATTACATGACTCGAAGGACTGCATATTTCTATATAGAAACTTATCATTAAAATTTTTTTTTTAATTTAAAGATGATAATCATTATTACAATTAAATTTCTTTACATTTAATAGTTATCTCCAAATGAATTTATATACATTTTTTTTCCATGTTATTTATTTTATTTGTAGAAATTTATAATAATATTTTATTTTTATATTAATAATATAGAAAGTTTATAAAGTATAAATTGTAATAAATTCAAAAATAATATTAAAAAAAAAAAACACTAGCGAACGAATATCTTAAGTGAAAAGTTTCTACATAAACATTGGCAGTCCTCTGTGATATATGAAAGATATCATTTCTGATCGATCATCGTGACACGCCTAGTTTATTTCGTTGACCAATCAGGATATAGATATCTTCAAAATCTTATATATATATATTTTATATAGAAACTTTTCACTTAAATTATTCATTCTTTAATGTTTTTAAGAGTTATTAATCTTTATATTCTACAATGAAACCTCGATATAACACCATCATTGGTTCTCTCTATATCGAGGTTTGGCTACGTATTACACTTTTATATTATGGTATAATAAAATATGTAAATAAATAGTGGATAGCGTTAAAAAATGCATTAAATGTAAAATAATTTAACGGTTATTATATATAAAAATAGATTTAAAGTTTTTAAAAAGTTCTTTTTAAAAGAAACTTTGTGTTAAATAGTTTTAAATAATCCTCATTGTAGAATATTGTAACTCATTTAAAAACATCATACGGTAATTTATTCTTGTTCAGTTTCCCTCCTCCATTAACATCATTTATGACTGATGATATGTTATTAAAATACTTCGCTTGTAATTCTTTTACGTTGCCAAAATCTGTATCAGTTTAAGAGGGGGGGAGATTAATTTACGCATAATTACGGCCGCTTACAACTATCGAGATGTTAGAACGTCCTTCGACACAATAACTTATTCGCTACAACCAATGCCGAATTTCTTATATGCGTGGTTTGAGGCTATCTACACTGTCAAAAATCACTTTTGTGTTTATGAGCGATGGGCCGAGACTAAAACTCGCTTTTAAACGAAACTTCCCATTCATATCGGTTGAGTGACACGAAACAACCTTCTACGGAATTATAACGTATTTCGTTTAAAACATTTATTGTGTATTGCGTGTTTGTTATAAAAAAAAGGGGGAAAATATTATTCATTCGCTTATTTTCTTAATAAAAATAATATTATATCTAGCGCGATTTTAAGGAATTTTAACGAAAAACTACGCCAATTTATAAAAGTCGACTTTCCAACCGTTGGTTCGCGATCTCCTAAAAGTTAATGAGCCGTATAGTTGCGTAATGTCACGCTCTTTTTGTACGTTATAACGGGTGTTTTTTTAATTATAAAAGTGTAAAATTAGTGAACTATGTATATATTAAGTAGAATTTAGCCTTTTCAAGCCTAATTTTATAGCAATAATTTTATAAATTGATGCCAAATTCAGGAGCCAAATGAAAGTTCTTAACAAAATTTACACTATATATTCTATAAATTAGATTAAAAATTACTAAAAAAGATGCCAAATTTAACACTCTAATGCACGAAAATATGTAGAATTTTTTAATAAATAAAAGGCTATTAGGGGAGTTAAGAATGTTACAATGTTTATAATAATATATCAAATGACATTTTATCAGCATGTACTGTACGAACCCATGGATATATCCTTTCATAAATTCACTATAGTAAGAGTTTTTGCATAGTTTTCTTTACTTTACGATTAACTTAGAAGTAACGATCTTATTTTAGTAAACTTTAAAGTGTTGAATAAATTTGGAGGATGTAGAATCCGTGAAGACGATATCATTAAGTAAAAATTCGTGCTTAAAGTACTTCTCGAGTGAGTTTCTTAAGGATGCTGATTTTTAAGTAGAAAAATCTATATTTAAATTTAAAAAAAAATCTATTTATTTACTAGGAAAGTTCTTTTATAGATTAATAATCGAATTTCATGTTTGTAAATGATTTTCCCATCGGAGAAAAATTTATATTAACTTCATTATCTGATAATACTTACAAGAATATATTTCTAATTAATAGAACAACTGACACGGAACAACTAGAAGAGATAATGACAATGTTTGTCGAATGCTCTCAAGAATACAGTACTTTGTTTGAGTACTTGAAGAAGGGAGGAGGGGGGAGGAAATAATTTTGCTTTTTCAAATCCTTTTAATTAATTTTCTAAATTACAGAAAAGAAATAAATATAAAAATTTTTCAAAAATCACAAATCGAAATTAGTCATTTTTAAAAGAGGGGAAGAGAAAAAAAAAGAAAATTTATATATGAAACACTGGCAAATTGAATTAATGATTTGTCGACTTAAAAAGTTAACACGATACAAAATTACGACATTAATTACCGAATTAAAATTTTCTTCCTCGCATTTTTTAATTTTTTTTTTTTATTTAAAGTTGATACTTCTATTAATTTAAACTGATAATTTTAAAGTTGTTAATTATTGATTACATCTCGTATTTTTATTTTCATTTTTGTTTTTCCATAATTTGTGTAACGTAAATTGCGTTGATTTTAATAATGAAAAAAAAAACATCTTTGGTTTTTGGATTATTAATTTTTTTTTTCCTTCTTGTTTAATTGTTCTTTTGGAAAATATCGTAAATTAGTATCTTGTTATGGAAATTTGTTATTGGTATTTAATTTTTTTACATTGATTTTAACGAAAATTGTGCTCCAGATTGGAGATATTTATCTGTTTTTTCTATATCATAGAGTATATTGCTTTTTGTTAATAAGTATTATAAATTGGTATAAGAATTATAATTTGTATAAAATTAATTCTAATTAAAATCTGCTTATAACAGGAGNTACTGTGTTTATTTTTTAGTTTTTATCGAAGTTCAATAATTAGTCGGTCTGTTTTGTTTCTTTATTTCACACATTCCAAATCAGTAGTTTTAATTAAGAACGCGAAAAAGTTTTACTTTGAAAACTTGCATATGAAATTAACTAACATGTGTGTCTTGTATCTCTATATGAAGTTATATTGGTTTCACTAACTTACTAATTAAAGAAATGTTTGCGTAAAAGCGGCCTTCTTATAGAAAAACGAAATAGTTCTACGAAAAAGGGATGTCGAATCTGAAATGTCAAAGAAAGATTTGACTTTTCGTCCTACAGAACAAAATGGTTTGCGAAACAAGTGATATTAAGTTCATATATTTAAATACGTTTATGATTTATCAATGTGCTGAATTCATATTATTTTAAAATAAAACGTTTTGTCTTGGTATCATTTATTTTTTAAATAAAAATTGATATATTTAATCGATTATTATCAATTACATTTAAAAGAATTTAGTACGAAATCGATTATATTTCAATTTTAGTATGATTATTTATTGTTTTTTCTGTTACAAAATGGAGGATTACTGTCGAAAAATTTCAGTTAAAAAATAAAGTTGAAAGACTATCAACTTCTTCGAACGGCAACCTTGTTCCATGCTTGACAACTATTGCCACGCCACTGCATGTTCCCCAACTGTGTTTTACACGCGGACCAAACACGAATCTTCCGTACCACTGCAGCTACACTAGCGAGCATTTGTCGAACTATTCCAGAACCCACCTTTGCGTGTTGCAACCATTCACTGCACCATCCACCCCCTATACAGTTTAACCTTCTACATTTCTCCAAAATTAAAATATATATATATATATATAGACGTAGATAAACACATCGAGGAGGGTCGGTATTAAACTAATTAATACGTAAAAGCTTATAGATGTATGTACGTTTTTACTTATATATTTAATAATGTATTGTAAAAAAAATAACCGCTCGGTTTTTAGGTTATCGAACCGTAAAATATTATTTCCTCGACTTAACCTTTCATTTCTTGTTGAAGAAGGTTCGCTTTAGTCAGGTATCGATCACCTGGTCGGTGACGTCACACCCTGCAGGTGCCCTTTTCCGCAATTGGATAGAAATATCTCTGCTATATCAATTGCGTTGTTTTGGATTAGTTTTCATTCTTAGATGGGCGAAATATGTTAAAAGTCGAAGGTAGAATAGTTATTTCTTTTTCCTTTATATTAAAACGATAACTGGATAAAACCTTCCTCCCCTTTTTTTCCCGATAGTGATAGCTTTTATAGTTTTGCGAATCAATAAGTATTGAGTAAGATAGAGAGATCCGGAATGGGTTTTTTTTTCTTTTCTTTCTTTCTTTTTTTTTGTAACAATCACGGAGGAGTTACCCGGTCAGGATGGCCAAGATCGTTGCATTCGATATATTGCTGTCGATAGCGATTTATAAATCATTCACCTTTCACTTCGCTCGCACCTCTCTCCGGGTAATTTGTAATAGGGAAGACGAGATTAGATCCCCTCGTCGCAGATGGTGGTGTAGAGGGTAGAGTCAATAAAACGCTGTTGTTGCTATGGTTACTAGATGAATTCCGCGAATATTTTTTTTTCGTTTAGCCCTATGATCACCAGGTGTCGTTGCACGTCTGCTGGTATTACCATCCCCGTGATCTTCCCAGTATTATTATTTATACACGTTATAAAGGGCGTCTGGGGTTTACGTACTTTGCAAAGTCATGCGGGGTGTTTACAATGTAATACCTATACCAATGCGGGGTGGAGGATGATCTCCAGGTGTTATCTCTTGCCGTGTTTACTCACTCGATATAAATATCCTGGATTTTTTTTTCGTTCGTTTCGTTATGTAAACAGCAGGTGCCATTGCACATCTGTTGTTAATAGCGCTACGTTCTTCGGTAATAATTTTCCACGCGTTGAAAGGAGCATGAAGGGGCCAAAGTAGAAATAACATGTGGCTTACATTACTATGGGTGACGTTAAAAGCGGGATGTTTGCTCGTTTGATTGTGTGATATAAATATCGTCCTGCTTAGTTTAACTAGGTAAACACCAGATGTCGTTACACCACTTCATTCACAACAACTCTTCATATTCCGAATAGGAAGTGAAGGGTCTTATATTTGGTATAACGTTTAGCTCGTATTATCAAGAGCAGAAATGATCTGTCAATATAATTCATTACTGGAGCGCCTCTCTATAATTTAACTGCATGTATAATTTTTAGTATTTAGAAAGCGAGTTTTTGGCTTCCAAGAGCACCAAGAGCACCATACTTCATCAGTTGCAAAGAAGATAAAGAATTCAAAAAAATTCCTACAAAATTACACTTATCAACAAGTTAAACTGTTTGAACGTTTACAAAATAATGACTTATTATTTTACGTTATAGTACGATAATAATCTAATTATATCCATTAAAAAAAAGAAGAAAAGAAGATGGAGTCGTCAATATGAAGTTTTGATTTGAACGGATTGAGTGGTTGATAAACATCGAGCCGAACAGCAACAATGATTTTTATTATTATTATTTTTTTTAATCTTTTTTGCTTGTTGTTTTGAACGAGGGATGTCTTTGCTTTGACGATAGAAAATATACCGCAGACTTGCAAGAACACAATGCGACACAAACAGCTGCTGATGTTGGACAGATACGATTGGATAGATTTTCTTGTGCTGGTCCGATTGATTCGAATTGTTTGGTTAGTTTCTTCTTTATTCTGTTATCGCTACAAAAGTGGGTTAAGTCACCCGACTATAATAATTCGCGTTGCAACTCCCCTAACTTTGGATAAAGATAATTCATGCAAATCCTTGTTTTAGTGCCAAATAAAAAAAAAACACGTGAAATATCTTCACTAGAATGGTTCAACAATCTGCTAATTTCAATTAGATTAAATAAACAATTAAATTCATTCGCATTCCGGTCGAGCGAATAATAAATTTAAGGCCTTTAAATAATTAATTTCAATAAGTTTATTAAATAAAAATTCACGTTTTGTAGCATAGAAGTTATAATTCTTATCGATTATTGTGCCTTGATATGGCTTCTTAATTGCCATCTAGGCATCCTTACTTTCGACAGTAGGTGGCGCTACGTAATTGACTTCGCTTTATAGTAATGACGGGTGGTCCCTGGACACGTGCGGCAATTACATCGTTTGAATTTTCTAGGATCACGAAAGGAATAAGGAGAGTAATCTCGTTCTAGCTACTAGCATTCCGCCTAACTTGTTACGGGAATATGTCGATTACTTACGATACGGATT
This sequence comes from Centruroides sculpturatus, assembly GCF_000671375.1. NCBI lineage: Eukaryota > Metazoa > Arthropoda > Arachnida > Scorpiones > Buthidae > Centruroides > Centruroides sculpturatus. Next base: position 172,894 of record NW_019384374.1, on the reverse strand, counting down.
ACTCGATTGGTTGATAATTGATCGATTACGCCGCCATGATGGATAACATCGTTCTTAACTAGCACATATGCGAAATTAAAACATAAAAATATTATTTTCGCTCCTTACTAAAGAGCGTAAGGCAACCGAATCTAGGTCGAAATACTCATCTTGCACTCTTTCAATGGTTTTATTAATAAAATATCTTTTAATTTTCCTATAGATGAGAAAAGTTTTTGGCTAATGTAAGAGTGTTTATTAATGTGGAAATCATGAGAAAACGAAGTGATGTTAATGATTGGTTGGTCCGGACGTTAAGGGAATATAGAGAGACTTATCACGCATTCGGTTCAATAATAACATAAAGACGCATTTGGTGGTTTAGTGGAAACAGAAATACCCATCAGCGACTGCTATATTTGCCATTGCAACACTAACCTGGACTGCAAGATGGAGGTAATATATCATAGAAATGTTCTTGTAATGCAGGCGTAATATTTCTGTTATGGCAATACTTCAATGAACCAAAGACAGTCTTATGCTCCTTTCTTAGTATTTGCTATAGTTTATTTATAAGTCTTGAGTTTACTCCTCTTTATTATCCACGTGATTCACCGTTGCAAATTTCAATTCAATTTTCAATAAAATGTTTTTTTTTTTTTTTTTTAAATTCTGTTTCCAAAAGCAATTATTATGTAAATGATATTACTTCGGGATACAAAATGGCGCCCGTAATTATATCTCTATAATGTAGAATATCGATTGAATTCTTGTTACGAATTATTCTGGATTTAAGTATAGATTGTTACAATAATGGATAAATTGGAAGAATGCGTTTTCTCTCTCTCTCTCTAATAAATCTTTGGGGATTGGCCACTTCGGGTTTATATCGTGCTGAGAAGGACTTTCGGAAACTAAACCAATGACGCAATATCGTGATTCTGACTGTTAACCAACCGTGATAAATTGACCTACTCCGAATTACATGTTCTCTTTCGAGGGGTCATCACGCTAAGGGATGTACTTTAACCTTTGCACTTCTTCATTGTTCGAGTCAGCCAGGCTCGCACTAAAGACGCCTCATTGAATTGGTCATTTGTTCTAATGACATTTTTTATGGTCCAACTAATGGCAATCAGTTCTTCTCCAACATAAGTCCGTTACTACATTGAAGATAACTTATTTATAAACCTCCATCATCGTTACCATTGTCTGGTTATGTAGGTTTCTTTACATCTACGTTCCATAGACCATCACGAGAGAGGGGTTATGTAAAGTAATCAACAGCATTATTAATGCAAAACTGACATTAAATTTTCGATTTTCTCTCTTCAACCGTGCGGAATAAACGATTTTAAACGGAGCGATTTAAATTTTAATTTAGAAAAGTAATACCAAAACAAAGTAAATCCCTGCGAAACGTCATCGTAGAATAAATCAAATTTAGAAAACTTTACCGAATTTCCAATCAATAAGAATCGAAAATAAATATAAAATGTTCAAAGTAGCAGTTTAATTAAAATATTTGTAAGTAAAGATAATTAAAAGCAACACCTTTTGGTACATCCAGAGAGAGGTAATGATACATTACCAGAGATCGATTGTGCAACGATGTGCAAAAAAAACGAAAAAATAATAAAAAAAAGAAGCTGGAAGAACTTTAATCTCATTCCTTTCAGAAATAATTAATGATGATGTCGAAATTAAGTTAGGAAGGTTTGGAGATAGTAAAAAATAAGATAAAAATAAGAAAAAATTCAACAATAATTCGAAACAATTCAAAACGTATATACCTGAAGGGAGAAAGAGAGAGAGAGAGAGCGGTATTCGTTAGTATAATTTTAGTAAGTAATAATAAATTTTGATACTTAGAATTTGTATGGCAAGATTACTTGTTGTAAAATCAGTTATTTCTAGTTCACCGACTTTGCAGATAATGAATTAGATAACAAAGTTTTGTACGTAATTATGAACATAATATGTAGATTGTTAGCTTTATCGGGTCTCATGAGCGATTGCTTCGGGTTTTGTAGGTCATCTCAGATTGGTAGCTGAACTTCCTGGAGAGAGTAATCAATATTGAGACCCAATCTTGTCTAGCAGATGTCGCTCGTCACCATGAGGTATCCTGTGATTTTCAAGAAATCATCTCTTATTAGTGTGATGGATGATCGCTTCACTTTCGATGCCACAAAGGCTGACAATAAAAAAAATAATAAAAATTAGAGCTATTATTGGCTTATATAATAATTTGATTTTCCAGCCTCGGAGGCCATTACTGTATTGGCATCGATCACAGATTAAGTAAATTCCTATTAGCATTATCGCATAGAATGGGGGTGGCGAGTCTTTTAACTGACATAATTATGCATTATAGGTATTTATCCGTTTGTGTGATAACACCTTTTATTAAAAGATTGATTTTTTTTTCTTTTGCTTCCCTTTTAAAGAATTTTGCGATTTCTTCGAGGGATTTTTTTTGGTATTTTTTACTACTTTTAATCCGTCGATTACAATATTTACCAAAGGGATTGAATATTCTCCGTCTACTTTGGTTGTCCGAGATAAGGAAAGATGATGGAACTAACAATTGAGAGCTTGATTGTTTGCCAAAAATATAATATGCAGCTAAATATTGATGTTTAATCAACTAACAATTATTGAAACTTAATTTATATCTTAAAATAATTAAATTTCAGGTTTTTTAAATATAATTTTTTGAAGTAAATCGTTATTTTTATACGCGTATAGGATACTTAGATTACGATGGAGATCGCTTCAGGTTTGTGCCTTGCAATGTACTAAAATTATAATTTGCAGCTAAATTTTTATTTTATATCAACAGGAAATTATCGATAATTAATTTATTTTCTTAAATAATAACATTGCAAGTAGCGCTTTATTTATTAAAAAATTGTTTTGTCGTTTGTATAGAACACGTTGATTGTTATACAGATAATCTGGCTTCAGTTTTGATGTATCGAATGCAATAAATATTATAATTTTTAGCTAAATATTTATATTTAATGAATTAAACATGATCGAAACTTAAATTATATCTTAAAATAATAATATAGCAAGTGATATTTATTTACAAAAATTGCTATCTCTTGCATCATCGCTCGGACATCTTCAGCATCTTTGATGCATCGAAGAGATCCAAAATTATAAAATGTAGTAAAATTTTTATATTCAGTTCACTAAAAATTATCGAAATTTAATTTATATTCTAGGATAAAAACATTGCAAATGAGATTTATACGAAAAAATCATCGATAACTTTTACGTAAAAAAAAAAAAAACTGGATAAAGGAGAATACCTATTTCTATAAATATATATTTAAAATTAGGTATATTCTGTTGTACGTTTCTTAAAGAAAAAAAGAAGAAAAAGTTAATTTAAATACCGTACAGAGTATATAGATCTATGTAAAGTAAATACATAACCCGCATATCAGATACTAATGCACTGTGCAGATGTGCTCTTTCAATCAAGACAAAAACGCAATGTAAGGAAGACACCTTTACATAATGTCCAACTCATCATGCTTATGCAACGGAAATGAGTCTGCGGAGAATTTCAATGAGAATACAGCATCTTATTTACATTCAAATGGAATCATTTTCTCCGTCTAAATCTTAATGAATTCAGACATGGAAACAGAAACTGGAAAAATCCATCGTCGAAAGACGGAACCGACTACATAAACATACATAAGTCGGTCGATGAGGGAGTAAACCACAATACATAAACCATAACAACTGCACCACTAATAAAGCCGGTTGTTTTTTTTATTGAATACCTCAGTTGTTTGAATGGTAAAACCAGAGAATTTTACCACATTTGGTTCGAGTGACGAACACAAACGGAGGTCGTATAATTCTAACTTATTACATCCTCTTCCTTTCTATCTCAGGTGTTAGATAGCGAAGTTGGACGATGTCGAGACGATGCTGGCTTCATTCTAATAACACATACCAAATTTATCTGCTACCCGTTTATCTTTTCTTCGGCTTAACCGACCGAGGATTTATATTGCAATATATCGCGTATTGGATCAACTAAGAGATTTACGCTTGCTGCGAGATTTTCTTTTTTTTTCCTTCCCTCTTTTTCTTTGTTCCCAAATGGTATTGAGATAAAGAAAATACTGATATATGATAGAAAAATATGTCACCGACCCGAATATATCTAATAACGTGGTTTATACTTTTTTCTATTTTTGGTAATTTTGCTAGTTTCTACGTTTAAAAATCCTTGTAGTGAGTGTTACAATATAATTCTTAAGTGTTCGTATAGTTGTTTATATTGATAATATACTGTTCTTCCGTTATAGATAGTGTATTGTTTTTATGTAGTTTCTTCTAGTGTTCGTAAAGCATATCTTTACATAAGTCTTCTTTGTAAACTTGAAATATTTCTCTAGAGAGAGAATTGATGTTGCCTGTTTGAATTAAATAAATAAAATGTTCGTATAAGTACAGTAGACATTTCTTCGTACAATAAAGTACCCAACACCAGCGCACACCAAATGCTAAATCTGATTCATTCCTTACACGAGTTTTATTCTAGGAAATAAATTGGTTACGTTTCGTATTATACTGGTGCAGTTTCGCTCGTAACTAACTGGTATTAGTTTGTATCGACGTGGCCCATTTTCGGCCAATTACCCCCTTCTGACGTAAACGCGAGTCGTATAGAAAATGGGCTACGCATTCGGCTGTTGACAGAATGACGTCATCAACACATCCGGTGGGATATAAATCACGAACGTGTGTAATATTGTCACCTGCCAGACGTCGACTGAAACAAGATAGATCACATCTCTTTCGTGGAGACAGAAACTTTGGCACTAAAGACGGCTTGTCTGACCAGGCTATGTGATCCGTTCTTTCGCTAAGATTTCGGATAGTATATAGGACGAATATCTAATCGATTATTGAAGGACGTACCTCCTCCTCCACTACATAATCTATCAAGGAAAATTCCCTACAATAAATTTTTTATAATATTAAAAAAAAACCGAAACTAAATCGATAAAAATTGCCATCTTAAATATAGGAGAGAAAAGTATGAAAAATTATTTCTTCTAATTGAATTTCAATAATTTTCTTCTTATCTCGAAGAAGACATTTAAAAAAAAACGAAAAAAATTTAATAATTTTTTTTTCTAAAGCAAAACCGAAATTTTTCGGCATTTCAATCACGATTTTCGGATTTGAAAATCTTTTGTTTTATTATCGAATTTGCGCTTGGAAAATGATGAATAATGCAAATATCTGTAGAAAATTTTGCATATTTAAATCTTTAGCATTTAAAATATTTTTATAAATGTCCATTTAAGAAAAAAAAAAGAAAAAAGAAAAAAAATCCAGAAAAATACTACGAAAAATTTTCGTTTAAACCACTTACATTATGGCTCCTTCTAGCGAGAAATTTCACAACTACGAAGAATTGACCAATCAAAAAAGAGAAAAAAAAACTTAATAAAGAAGACGAAAAAAAATATGGCGATTTTCACGTAAAAAACCGAATTAAAAGAAAAGAATTTATTTTAATGATTTTAAAAATACACAAAACCAAGTTTTTGTTACAAATTTGTTCAGATCTCATTATTTAACTTATTTAAATAGATTTTGTTTTAATGAGTAAGAGCGATTTCTAATTTACAACAGTTTTCTATCCAATCACTATTAAAATTGGAATGGTGATGTTTTATTAAGTGTTGCCTTGGATAACCGAGAAGAAAAGGAAAAAAAAAAAGAAAAAAGAAATGTATCGATTAGGAGAATAGAAAAGTTCGAAATTAAAAAAGAAAAAATAGTTAAAATAAAACAATTTTTTCTCATTTAAAATTCTCTTCTCTCTCTCTCTCGCTCTGTCTTAATCTTAATAAATTTCCAGACAGAATTATTGCACGAGATGAATGTAACAAAGTTTCAATGCGAATTTAGATACACTTCTTTTTTTTTTCTAAGGATTCTTTCCATATTATCATACATATAGACTGTTGCCTTGTTATACTGTGCAAGAGGATAAATCCAAATAGTGTTATTTACACGCAAAGTAGGTAAAGAAAATCTTGTTTCTTCTTCCTCTCTCTCTTCTCTGTCTCTAGTATAATTCTAAGATGCTAACTTTCGATTCTTACAAATTCAAAAGTTTCTTATCTCTACCTCGAAGAAGAAAGGAAAAACATCTTGGTAAAAATAAATAAATAAATAAATAATAATAATAATAATTCTGGATTTTAAAATTTATCTAGAATAAATTTCTGGAATTTTTAGATATATTAATTTTATTTTTGTATGTATTATTTAAGTCAAGAAATAATATTTATAGAATGTCTTTCAAATATTGTACTTAGGAATTTATAAGCTTTCTATATTTTTCTATTATGTTTGTTTGTTTGATAAAAATTTTAACATGGCTTTTTACGTCTTTTCTATATTTTATTGACCTTCTAGATTTTTGTATAATACTAAATTTCAATATTTTATTCCCATGTAAAAAGGATTCTGGTAAGTATATACATTTATACATTTTCTTTTATATTCTATGTAATTTATTGATATTTAAAATATTTTCCATTTATTTTACAATAAAATAAATGAATAATATCTTAGTTTTAAATACATTAACTAACAATAAAATGATTTAATTTGTTTTTGACGTTACACATCGTCATTTTTCGATTTAAATAATGGTGGAAGTAAACGTAACGATTCTTAAATCATTTCTCCTGTAAAATAATTTCTATCTGTTCATTGTTTACGCTTAAAATATTCTTAAATGTCTACAGATGTGCGAGATAGTTCATATCTTTAAGGCATTCTGATGTACTCGTACCTGAGGCAATCTTTAAACGTCTCTGACACTTCAGAAGGTTGAAGTATTTTCCGAGATAAAACGGATTGTTTCTTGATATTTTCTCTTAAATTTTTCTTATTTTTGTAAAAGGAACGTTTACGATTAATGCTTTAATTCCGTTTCTAACGTTATAAAAGCGATTATTCATTCAAAACCTTTAATAACAAGCGGTTACTTGTGATATTCAAATTCAAACAGTCGTTCGCGAACGCTAGATTTCTCTTTTATCTCTTTCGGTTTTAAAAGATTGAAGATTTTACATAAAGTATCTTAAAAATAATTGAAGAGAAATTATATTTGTCGAGTCGTAGAGGTCGTCTTTATTTCTATTGTGTTCGTCTTATTAAAAGTTTGAAGTCGTAAAGGTTTGCCATGTTTATTTTCTTATCCGGAATAATCATAATCGAGTGACATTTGATAAGAGACCAACTTAATTACGCGCTTTTCCTTTATCTTAAATTTTTTTTTATTATTTGAGACTTCTTCTTCTTCTTTTTAATCCGTCCTCTTAGTGTTTAAATGGAAGTGCAAACTGTTCTTTGAAGTCGATTCTTCTACATTCTTTGACCTTTCGATTGTTTAATGTCTCAGCAATAGGATTGTCTTTTGTCATCCGGAAAAGCTCATTTCAATTATTACCAAAGATTATTTTTAGTCAGAACGCCTGGAGAATTTTAAAATCTCATTTTCTTCCCTTTTTCCTATAAAAATATTTTAATATAATGTTCAAAGGAACGAAAATCTCTTTCGGAACTTCTCACATTGATCTTTTATATAAGCCAAAGCGATTATATTGATCTTTGCCGCTTTCTTCATCCGAATCCCTTTCTGATAGCCATAATGCAGTGGTTCTCCAGTTTTTTTTTTTTTTTTTTTTTTTTTTCGTTAACCCAGACTACATCATTGTTACCGGCTACGCGACCGATGGATTACGTTTGGCAGAAAATCTAAAAAAGGAATAAAAATCAGAAAATATTTCGAATATATTTCGATTCCGCAACTATTGCACCATCGAATTACTTAAAAACTTTATTATATTTAACATAAAACGCTAGATATTCGATAAAATAGTCGAGACGGTTCGGCCGTGTAAAAAAAAGTAATATCAGAAAAGACAAAAACCTTAGCCAACTTATCCCAGTGGCTATCTGATTGGTTAGCGAACCTTATCTTCGTTCTACAACTCTATAGTGGTAAAGCTTCTTGTTATAGAGAACCGCGAGCGTGCAGCATCCAGTTAAGTCTGCTTCATGAAGTGTCTCCTGCGTTAGGAACAGATTACCTCACTCCGCTATCAAACGACGTGGCCTGTAGCCCCTCTGCAGATCGATGCTCCTATAACACTATACCAAGTTTGGCTTTACAATGCGTGAGGTGGAAAAAAAAAGCGTACAAGGTACAGAACCTGAAACGAAATCTACCTTCTTGCCGGGCGCCCAAGGCTAACTGATACTGCACATTATACTGATAAGCAGTACTTAAATAAGAGTGGGAAGCGTATATAATAACCAGATGGCTATAATCTTATCGGTAAGACATTAATAGGACTATAATTTTGTACACCAGCTGAATATTAAAAGTTAAAATCCAAGTAGAATGCTTCGAAAATAAGAAGAAAAATATTATGCAAAAATAAATAAATAAAAAATGATATTTTCACCCCGTGACACACGCAATAAAAGTCTGTAAAATTGAATTTTAAACCCAATTTTAGTGGGTTTAATTTTGAATTTTGGATAATCTCGACTTTGTTATACTTGCATGAATATTCAAAAGGGTTGTGAATATTGTCACGCACCAATAAACTGGTGAGAAGTGGAGAAAGGCGGATATCCTGACCGTGCCTTGATTGGACGAGAGCCTAAAAGTCTGGATTATGGAGTCAAGTTTGAAGTTGCTTAAGTGAAAATGATGCAGTAACTGAATAAAATCTGTTTGCATCTTCTTTCCGCTTCCAACAATGATAAATCATTAATGACTTTTGTTCTATATATTTATAAATCCATGTTAAAAATAGGCGAGAAAAATCTATTTTTATCAAAAATATCGATTATTTTCTCACAAGATTTATATCTAAGAATCGTATAGAAGGTCTCTCTTAAGATTTTAAATATTTATAAGAATGTAACTCCATGACAAATATCAACTCGAAATGATTAATTACTCGTCCTCATTAGAAAGAATTTTTGAGAATTCGAAGCATTCTCGTATAAATATGCAACTTATCCCCCCCTTAAGGGATAAAAAAAAGTAAAGGAATCGATTAAAACCTGGATTCTCTTTAGGGATTTTAAACATTTTTAAAGCTCTTAACGGGAAAGAATAAGCGGAAACTTCAAAAAAATCCTTTAACGAAATCTGACCCCAGGTTAAAAAATATAATATAACGAAAGAAGAACACCGCTGGGTTAAAAAAATATCAATGTTTTTTTTGTGTGTGTGTGAGTGTGTGGAGGAGAAAGAGGACAAAGACACGAAATATCCACTAGGTTGTAAGATAGAATGACATGGTTGGTCTAAAGGGAGTGCCTCATCTAGCTCCGGATGACTGGCTCACAGCATGAATATTCATTAGTTTGCTGCATTGCCGGAACGTAAAATCGGATTTTACTGCCTAGTATGTTACGTGGTACGCAACCTCGATAATTACGAAGATGGTTACAGTTAGTCTGTACTAAAGATGATCGCGATAATTATTCGTATAGAGAAAGAGATGCTGTAGAAAAGAGATGCGACTTCTCTCCTCCTCCTCCTCCTCCTCCTCTCTCGCATCTCTCATTTACTCGCTTTTAGTAAATAAATTGTTTATTGTGAACAATATAATTAATAAATATTGTAATTTTTACAATTTATAAAATATTTATTTGTTAATTTTTATTATTAATTTATTATACTTTTGGGGGTTTTATAAAAGAGTTTACTCGTGTAACTTTATTCGAGTTTTCTAATTTTATGTGGTTAATTTTGTAGTTTTATGATCTTTTCGAATTTTAATACAGATTCTAAATTAATAACGTTGCAATGGTTACGCTTAAGTGAATAAGATTAGAGTTGTATCGATGTTAAGCATATAAGTCTGTGTTATATAAAATTTTTCAAGTATTACGCGTGTTTATTCTTACGTTTCAAATGTTTATACAAGACGGTTATCAATATTTTATTGCATGTATTAATTAAACTACACATTTATAAACGAATATTTTCCAAAAATTGTAGAAATAATAGTCAATTGGAGTTGAGAAAATTACGCGAAAAACCTCCTTTACAATTAAATAAAAGAAAAAAAAATTTGAAATGATTGGTTAGATAAAATAGAAATAGGCAGTTACAAGCGTAACTCCGCCCATTTTGTTTCAACGACCAATCTTCGTTTAAAATCTTTTATTGTTTTATATCTTACATATTTAACAGAGGTCTATCTATATTAAAATTAATTTCATTTTATTTTCATTACTACATTAATTAAATTTGACTTTAAATAAAATTTATAGCTTATTTTTCACACTTTAAAGATATTTAATACGTAGTATTTAATATTATCAGCAACCATTTTAGCAACAAAATTAACATTTTGTTACATATTTATGCGCATTTTAATGATATTTTCGGTTTGTAGACTTTAAAATTTTACAAATGTTTTCTAATTTTGGTATATATTTTTTTAATATTAATGTTAGGACTTTTCTACACGAATCGTTAAGTTTCTATCATGAAATTTAGGAAACAATTCGATAACTCGACTCGTTTTCTTGAATATTTCGATTTTAAATCAAATATAAATTTGGCATAATCTAAAAGAGAATTATTTTCGACGTTATTATTGTATAGATTTATGCATCATTAGCTAAATAAGTACAATTAAATCATATTTAATGTGTGATTAAGCGATAATGTATAACATTATTTTTTATACCGTGTTATAAATTATATCTGGAAAGCCATAAGCTTAATTACTCCAGGAAAAAAAATAAACAAATTTAGTAAAGTTTAGAGGGGGAGAATATGCTAATCATACATTTTTTTTCCCCTGGCTATTTAAAGAGTGTTAACGTTTATGAAATGATACAGAGCAAGGAAATTTAGAGGAAAAAATATTAATAAAAAAAATGAGTGCAGAGAAGAGAATCATTAACAAGTCTCTCAGATTGATACCACTCAGACTTTTCTACTAGAGAAAACAATAGAAAAAGTTTGTTTATAACAGAACAGAGTGGCTTAAAGCTTAAGAGCATTCTCCGAAGGATTAACGAATTGAAATCAAGTAAAATAAAAGAAAGGAAAGGTTTATAAGAGATAGTAAACTGTAGAGGGGAAGATTGTCGTGTCGTGCAGGGAAGCATCCCTATTGGAAATAGAGTGTCTCGACGGGGGATCTCGTAATTTTCAACGCACCTGTATTTGCATAAGCATTGTGTCGGAGTAGCCAAGTGGAAATGAATTACAGGATTTGGTCAGACAAGCCGCAAGACAAGACAAAACAATGGAGCTGCTGTTTGTACCGTTATGTGGATGGGATTACGCGAGGTTATTAGGCTGCATGCTGGCTAGACAATAAATTAAACATGCGAGAATGCAGAAATGTAAACGGTTCTTTTGTGTACTTCCTAGAATGTAATTTAAAAGGAAATTATTTGATTATATGAGATTCTTCTTCCTATTCTTCTTCTTTGAAGTTGGTGCATAAAGAAAAATTGTGCACTTTGTTCCGTCGCTGAATGTTTTTAACGAAATCACTAAATGTAAAAAAAAGAGAAGAAAATAAAGAAAAGAAGATAAATGTCTCCAGTATTTTGGTAGTTGAGAGACCATTATGAGAGTCTATTAAATACTTAATACGTATCTAAATAATTGAAAATTATTTTTCAACTCTTTGCTATCTTGTCAGATACAAAAATTTCTATTTTTTTTTTATTTTTTAAATTGTACAAAAGACTGATAGGATGCTATTTTTATCAATCTATCTATCCATATATACATAGACTTTAACGTAAAAATAAAGTGAATAATTTAAAAATATTCCTTTTATTAAGTTCAAATTTTATAAAAAAAAAAAAAGATCCATTTTAAGCAATTTATTTTTTTAAATGTATTTAACGCTAGAAAATTGATGTTTTAAAGTGTAGTTGGATAGCGATTATTCGCTAATTATCAAAACCTAAGAGCAATATAAACATATAAATGGAACCAAAAGAGGATTGAAGAAGAAGGATGAGGAGGAGGAGGGAAAAAATGTTTTAAATAATTATAATTAGAGAAAAGGAATCTTGAATTAAAAACCAGTACAAAACCTGTCATTTAAAAATAATAATTTTCAAAAATGACAAATGAATTAGTTGAAGCGTACTACGCTTAATTCTTCCATTTCTCATTAAGAACCAGAAACTACTTTAGAATCAACTCCCGAGCAGATTCGAAGAAAAGAAAAGAAGAAGAAGAAGAAGAAGAAAAAAAAAAAAAGAATTGTAGAAAAGGGAGAATCGAAACGTTTGAAGGTAATTCAAAACTGCAATTTGGCCACTTCACTTCGTATAATTGGACACATTTCAACGTTATTTATCAACGTCTCATACGTTAATTAGTAAAGAGATCATCATCCGTTTTTTTTTTCTAAAAAAAAAGAAGAGGGGGAAAAAACATAATTTTCTACCATTTTTATAGAAGCTTGTTTGAAGTAGTATTCTGGATAACTGGCTGTTTGCAGCGATGGAATCCCCATTTTGATCAAAGGAACACGACTATCACTGCAGAGAAAGTGTGAGGAATGTTGTGCAGTCGACATTCGATGGCACGTAAACTGGTTCAGACTGGTAGAGAAGCCATAAACTACCGAATTCTGCTCTATACTCTTGTTCCTCCTATATTGCATCCCCCCTTCTCCTATTGTTAAAGCTCATTCAGTTACAGATCTACTTCGATAAAAATCCGCTAGTAATTTTTACAATACTGATGTTAACTTCTAAAAGAAAAGGAAAAAAAAAAACACATCCAGGCATTTAAGAATATAATTTTTTTAGAAGAAAATATGGCTTTTAGATCATTACAAGTTGCAAAAGATACATCTAGTCTATATAGAATATCTAGAGTTATATTTATATACTATAATAAATTATGAATTTTACACTTACTGTCAGAAGCAAAGATCGTCTTCGCCAAGAATCCAGGCCAAATGAAATATTACTAAAAAATTATAATCAAATATTGGCGTTATATCAGAATTTCTACGAATTTTATAATGGATATTAATTTAATTTAATTTTCTTCTTTAAAATTAAGCCCGTAAAAGAAGGATGCAATTATTTTTCTTTTTTCCTTTCATTTAACTAAACTAATTAGATGAAAAATTAACTCTATTAATTGCTAAGACGATTATGTGATGCTCTCTTCTTTTTTTTTAGAGAGAAAAAATTGATAAAAAAAATATTTTTTTTTTTTTGAAACACGAGAAGAATCTGTCTCGGTAGTTTGAAGAAGATAAGAGTAGTTCAGACTAATTTGCTTCATTGAACATGTCCCACTTTTCGTTATCTTAGCATTGAACCAACACACCATCTCTTAAATTGTACCTCGATGTATCGATTCTGTGATTGTATCCTTTCGTCCGGATTGAATGGCCCATAGAAGTTGTGCAACATTTGATTGGTGTCTTCGTACCTCTACACGAACAATCTGCTTTATTGATATCCTTTATATATATATATATATATATATATATAACTGCTANATGATTTTCCATGGCATCTTTGGAAGGGAAATCCACAGCATCTTCAGAAGGGAAATCTCACGAATTTTTTTAGTTTTTCTGAATCTATAAATAAACCAACACGTTGCTTCAATATCGTAAATGGATTTATAGCTTTACTTTCTTCCAAAAAAAAAAAACAACATAATTTGGGTTGTGCGTGTTTAAAGAGCGAATAACTTAAGCGGGATGCGATGTACTGTACTGTACCTTGCCATTTGTCTACCCTTATTATCATTGAGTCTAAGAAAAATAGTAAGATAATGGTACTTCAATCCAACATGATAGAATTCACCGAAAAAATGGTTCATTTATCATTTAAGTAGTGAGAGAAGTATAACGTATGTGGCATTTGGATGGTTTCGTTTATTAATATTTAAGGTCCTGTGCCCCACCCAGTGATAAAAACGGACAAAAATCGAGCAGTAGAAGGCCATCAGAACAAATTTCGAAAACGCCACTGAAAAAATAATTCGGTATTTTTCGTATTATAATACTATTTTTAGTTTCATTTTGCCAGAAAATTTCCATTAGTGTCTACCGTAAAGATTCGTTTTCTTGATATATTGCGAGGGGTGTAAAGTATAAAAATACTCCATAAAACTTTAGCCAGTATTGTTTACAATTATCTATATACGATTTTCTATTATTTAAAGTACTTTTTGAGTTCAAGTTTATAAAAATACGTAATTAAATTGTTACATTTTTAATGAAAATTCGAATTTGAAACGTTAAATGATACAAGATTAAATAATTATTTCTCTGTTTTAAGATTTTCTATTAGATTCTTGCTGTTTCTACTTTCCTACCACTTATTTAACTTAATTATTAATCGTTATAATCGATTAAATATATTTATTAAATTATTATACTTTAAATAGGAGAGAATTACAATTTTTCATTATAATCGTCGTCAGAATTTTTCTGTATTTAAACATTTCCTACAATTTATGAGGATATTCTCGTTCTTCTTCGGTTTCATCTTCTTCCGAATGGATGCAAATGAGTTAATTTAGGGAAATTTTCGAAAACCTCCTTTAAATTTCCCTAAATTTATCATAAAAATCTCTCTCTTTCACTTGTAAAAATCCCCATAAAATTTACTAGAAATGTTACTACACATTCTGTTAAACATTTTACATCTGTGCCAAACTGCTTCGTCAAATATTTATCCACGTATACGTACATTAATTTAGGAATTTTTTGCAGCTTTTACTGTATAATAACTCTCTTTTTAGTATTCATTAATACACTTACACAAAAAAACTTATCCATATTAAATGCATCTGACGTAAAAAAACAATGGAGAAATTTCTAATATTGGAACATATTAAAGCCAATTTAAAGAAATCAGGAAAGAAAAACTTAATGGCAGATACAAATTAGTAACAATAAGAAAGACTGTACCAGCCATTACTAGTAATAAGAAACTTAAAATTTTCAGCCATTAGCCTCTCTCTCTCTCTCTCTCTATATATATATATATATATACAATTTTTTCCACGTGGTAAATTTTTCTCCATTGGTTAATATATTATTGTAGATTTTTCTATACAAAAATCAGTAATCATTACTTTAACGACTGTTGTATTTGAATATAGAAACGTATACAAGTGATGAGGATGATAGAGATCCAACAGCTAGTTTGGGTGGCTCATTAAGAAGCGAGGGATTTTTTTACGAGTAAACAGTAGGCGAGAGGAAGAAGAGAGACGTAACTAATGAAGTTTGAAGAGGAGAGAGAGTTTAAAAAAAAAAGCCATTAAAATCGCTTTTGCTGCATTGATCTGGTATCGCGCGAGTCGCGTGTCGTCTCTAGAATCTCTATAATCGTATTAGCTTTAACTGTAGTTTATTTAAACTGCTGCGATTGCAAAATATGTAACCGTCCATAGTAGTAGCGATATTCATGCATTAAACAAATGAGTTTACCGAAACAGTTCATTAGTGAGAAAACTGTAAAGTCGTGGGGTGATGCAGCAACTCCATAATTCTGTTTACCTTCCAGTGATTAAATATTATCTGTTTATTCTTGTCTCTCATCAATAAAACATGATAGAAGAATGGATAATTTTGATTAAATTATTTTATCCGTAAATAGCTTTGTTTATACTTAACGACGGATGATTATTGTTGTTTCTAATTAAGCTTTAAAATATATATTTATATGTATATTGATTAAGTAGGTAAAAGAGTAATTAAAATATCCCTGGTAAAATTAAGTTTGATTTGCGTTGCCGTGAGGCGGATTTTTTTTTTTTTTTTTTATCTTTTTAAAGTCGTGATGGATGGAAGACGAATTGATCAATTAAATCCTTCCGAACACGTTTTTTTAGGGAAATTTTAGTTAGTGACGTAGGGTAATTCTCGAAAATTTCTTCGCCAACAGGATTATTTTGGAGAAAAAAATATGGACTTTATTTATGTGGGATGATCTGGAGATGTCTATACGATTTGTGAGCAGGGAATTTTACAGAAATTTCCCTATTTTAGTTATATAATTCACAAATTTAAAGAGGTTTTAATAGAAAATTTTACAGAATTTGAGATATTTTAGTACAGCAAAAGGACTTTGAAAACATATCCTTGCCTTAATTATCTCATTTCCTTAAGAAAAAAAATTTTATTTNTTTTAGTTATATAATTCACAAATTTAAAGAGGTTTTAATAGAAAATTTTACAGAATTTGAGATATTTTAGTACAGCAAAAGGACTTTGAAAACATATCCTTGCCTTAATTATCTCATTTCCTTAAGAAAAAAAATTTTATTTAGTAATTATATTATTAAAATTATCAGTTATCAAAAACATTTTTATTAATTTTCCGATGAAACTAAACGTTTTTCGTGACTCGATTAATTATTAATTTAATTAAAAAAAATAATAACTTCAGTATTCTAAGAAAATTTTAAAAAGAAAATTCGTAAAGATTATAAGAAACTGGAAGAACTTTAAATCAAATTTAGGAGAAATTTATATGAAAATTAAACAGAAAATTGAGGAGAAGTTGAGGAAATTACCCTAGTAGAATATGTACTTGGTAGCCGTATGTTGATGAATATGCAAAATGGAAATTATCGTGAATAAAAAGTGGAAACAGAAGAAAAAAAAAAGAAATGGTGTGAGTTGTAAACAGAATTAGAAGGTAGGAAAGCGAATCGAGCTGTGATCACCTTATCACGGCACCCCAAGCACACGGCTCTTCCTTGCCATTTAGCCAAGTAGTTGTATCTTTACCCAAGGGAATCTGTTCTTAGCAAAAGATCTTCTCTTGTCACCTGCTACAAACACAGCATCCAGCTTTCGCTCCATTTCTCTACAAAGTTACTTTGCTAAAACATCTAATTTTTTTCTCTCCCTCCTTTTTATTTTTCCAAATCTCCCATTCTCTTTCTGGGAATGTTTTCACCTCCAAATCTTCTTCTTTCTTCAATTTTATCAAAGATGCTCGTGGAGCATCTTTGATAAAATTGTCTTTCATACAATTATTAAAGAATTTTTCGGGAATATTTTCATGTCGATTCGATAAATTTCAGTGAAATTTTCTCGAATTTTTTCTTTTTAGTAAGAAACTTTTCCAGATTTCGCACCAGAATTGATTTTTTGGATGTTTTATTTATTTTATTAGATTGATTTTATGACTCTACATTCAGCATTTTATATTAAAAATACACAAAAATAAGTGCGATTTTAGACAAAATGAGGCATTAATAAACGTATTATAACGTTTTCTTGGTGATAAAAAATATACAAAAGTAGATAAAAACACTTAATTTTTTTTTTTATCATCAGTTAAAGTTTGGATGAACATAAGCGGTACTCTGCTGAATATAGAATATGTTAGTTCTTAAAGAATGTCGTAACTAAACGACGATTGGCTGAAGAATAAACGTAATTATAATTCTCCGCCTATTTTTGCTTTTATAACCAATCGGCATTTAATCGATCGTATCTCCGACCAATCATCATCAAAGATTTTAATTTCAAATTTATTAAAGACTCGTCTATATTTATCCTGATATTTTTAAATTAGTAATATTAAATCATAGAATTATTTAAAATTTCTGTATGTAATCGTACTTTATTGAACAAAATAAATGATGATTGGTCGGAGATACGATCGATTAAACGTCGATTGGTTATAAAAGTAAAAATAGGCGGAGAATTATAATTACGTTTATTCTTTATCCAATCGTCGTTCAGTTACGACATTCTTTAAGAACTAACATATTCTATATTCAGCAGAGTACCGCTTATGTTTATATAAACTTTAACCGATGAGAAAAGAAAAAAATTCGGTGTTTTTATTTAATTTTTTAATTGTTTTTATTATCAAATAAAAATTATAATACGTTTATTAATGTCTCATTTTCTCTAAAATCACCTTTACTTTTGTGTATTTTTTAATATAAAACTACAAGTTAATTTTTAATTTAATTACAAAGTGTTATAAAATTTAAAATACATGAAATTTTAAGGTTAATTCTTAATATAATTTTAGTAAGATGTCGTAAATTTCGTTTAAATGTAGCAGAAATTTGCGATAGAAAATTTTAAGAAGGGGATAAAAGAACAAAGAAGAAGAAAAAAAAAAAAAAAGCAATATGTGAAACGGTTACAGACCATTACAGACATCGTCTTTGATGGTGACATAAGCTATTGACACTATATGTACCACTTTCTTGGTTCTTTCCCCTTTAAGTTGTGTAGTATCCTCATTAGAAAGTGCACTTCTTTCTTTTCTTAACGACCAAAGATAAAAACAAAAATAAGGTCTGCCGCTAGTAAATTATTTTGGTATCATAAACTCGAGTCGCATCACTACTCTTCTCTACCTTAACTATTATTTAGGATCTTTTATCTCGTTTAGCAATTTTATAACGTCTTTTCTAGTTAGTCTAGTTGTAAAAAAAAGTGTAGAAAGAACGTACAGAAATTGTAATTCCTTCTCTAAACTATGCTCTATTTTTTCTTTTCTTTTATTTTTAAAGATGTTTGCATAAAGATTTTTCCTAATGTTGGCAATAATCCTTACCAAACTGGCTACTTGCCATTTTGTTGGGGGGTGATGATGTGACCAAATGTCCATTATACCCGAGACAACGATAGTTATTTGACATCACAACTTAGGTTTTCTCATCTAGTCGAGTGATGATAATTTTTCTAACTTTCTAACTGCTCGCGCCTTTAATCTCCTTCCATAGACTTGATGCTCTTATTCTTATTTTTAAAAATGATTCTCTCTTTTATATATATACAGAAGTAGCTTTCTAAAGTGGGTGTTTGCCGGATAATTTATCAAATTCTTGCCGTTTCTCACAATGGAATCATTTATTCGCGTTATAAAGTTGCAAGACGAGATATTAATAACGTTCTAAAAGTCACCAGGTTATTAAAAATTCTCAATTTATTGATTTTTGTTTATTAAAAGAAAAGATAAAGATCTGATAGAGACAGGTAATTTATCACCATTTTCTACAGTTTTTTTTCTTTAAATAAATAAATAAATATATATATATATTTATGTGTGTATTTTTGAAAATATAAACCGAGAAAAGATTATATTTAACTTCTTGTTTAGTGATTTTATTGCCAAATCTTCCATAAATACGATCAAGGAAGCAGTTTGGTAGAAGGAGATTGTTCTATGATTAATGTACACATCAAAAGTTACATCGGAGGGAGAAACGGGACGGAAAAAGTTATCAAAAAAAATAAAAAATAAAAAAATAAAAACATCCCAGCAACGAGTAACATTGTCTGAGTCTATCTGCTGAAACTTCTTATGGCGGTAAACTAAGTTATTGGTCAATTGGATTGGTTTCTTTCTGTCTTCCACATCCCTTTCGAGTAATGGATGCTAGCTTCCATTATCTCTGTTCTGCAGTTATGATGATTGTATCACAACTATCCTTACTTCTCTCCATTTCTTTCCTATACTTGTTTGAGGCATCCCGTGTGGTTCCTTTTATTTTTATTTATTTATTTCCCCTCCTATCATTTAGAGGAAAAATTACCGTCTTTTTTATCATTTCTGTACAGAAAATGGAGGATATTATATTCTATTATTAAAGTTTAACTTAATTTTAATAGTGATGGTCTTAAATATATTTAATATTTATAAAATTATCGTAAAACTATTGTTTTTTTTTTGTTCTTTTTTGTCTTCTTATATTATCGGTTATAATGATTAAAGAGAAGGATGAGGATGCGGAGGAGTAAGAAGGGATGCTGCAATTACTCCTTTAAATAATCTCGAATTATTTCGATTTTCGATTTTGTTTGTTGAAGAAGCATCTTTGTTGTTGACAAAAGTTGTTGTTCCTATCTTCGTTACCGTGATTGGTCGAGAAAAAAAGAGGAGAAACTAAATCAACAAATTGATGACATCGATAATTCTTCTTTGATGCTAAGTAAACGGAGTGCTTTCGATCGTCGTCTTCATCTCGAAAACATGGCTATGGTAAATGTTTTTTTAGATAAAAATGGATAATTATGTATAAACTATGAGACTGCGGTAAACAATTTACCATAATTGCTTATATTCGTGCATAATTGTATATAATTTATGGTAAAACTTTCCTCCTATTATAATAGTGAAGGCATACATGGTAAATAAGTTATTTACAGATAGGTAAATATGGTAATTATTGATTAATGTATTAAATGGCGTATATCCATATCTCGTGGGCATATCGATGTTAGTAAATATTAAATGACGTATAAATCTTGTATGGATGATAAATACCGGATTAGTTTCGCATGTTGATGTAACATGTACGCATTAAACAACAATTGTTATGGTAAATTATGCTTTAAATCTCTACTTATGTTAATTATTTAAGTTTCTATGGTAAAAATAGCATAAATTTTTAAATATTACAACTGCATAAGTCTTAATGGTCATGGTAAATTTTGTATTAAGGTGAATATTTTATACTTAAGTTCGGTACCATAAATCTTGCATAGAACCCAAATAATAGATTTACTCGTAATAAATATCATTGAGTATGGCAAATTTCTTCGTGTGCATATTATATACAACCAATATTAAATATTAATTAATATAAGAAATTATTATATAAAATGTAAATACACACAAATTCTATTTTAGAGATTATTTTGATCTTTTAGAGAATTTATACGTTTTTATACATAAAAAAAGGTTAAAATATAGATTTATAAATATTTAAATATAGTTAAATATATAAAAATGCTATTTTTATTGCTCATAAACTTAGCAACATCCGCATCGATTCCAATTAAGAGAGAGAGCAAGAGCATCCTTTCTTCATCCCGGATAATTAGTCTAATGGATAGGGATCCAAGTTTATTTACATAGGAATCCTTTAAAATTTAGTAAATGCCAGCAGATGATCCAAATCGGAACAGTTGTTACTGCTTCAGTGGTTTAGTAAATCAAACATCCCTTTCATGTTTGTTGTGGCAACTTAATAGATACGCTAACCAGTTGATTAAGGACGAAAGGATACGAAATCAGTTTTACCGACAATGAAACATTAAACATCTGTCTGTGGACCTTATCGAGAAGCATATTCAATATAGGTAGGAGGTGCTTACAGTATTAAATTGTCAACATGAATAATTGCACTTAGATATAACTGTTACCTCGTTATGTAATCTTAAATATACATACTCTATCCTTTTCTAATGGCAATTCTACGTATAAAATATTTAAAACTTAAAAAAAATAACAAATTTATAAATAAAATTAATTATATTTTAAATTTTAATGTAAATAATGCATTTATTTCTTATTTTAAAGTGAAGATAAATGAATAATTCATGTATACTTTAATTGCTTTAATGACTTTAAAAATTTTTTTTTACATTAAAAAAAATATATTAAAGGTTTTATATTGTATATAAAGATGAAAAGAATTTTAATATATTCATATTTATTTTTTTTTTTAAATAAAAATTCAAATTAATTTTGTAGATGCTTTTTTAAATACTGAGAAATTTTAATATCTTTTTATTGAATTTGTCAAACATAAACATGTTTTCTTAATGCAGAAACATTTTTTTTTCTTTAATTTCTTTTTAGAATATTTTCAGTTGGATATTTAATATTTTTTGAATAAATTTATAAAATATTTTTGTATTAATTTTTTATTTATTTTCACTCTTTCTCTTCCTCTTCTCTGGCTATAAATATAAATATGGCATCCTATTTCCTCGACGTTACTAATGTTGATTTGACATAAGTTTCTGTATAGAAAAATAAAGAAAATACCTATAATTCTAACGAGATAATATAGGATAATTATGTATTTTTTTTATATTTACAATAAAGTATTAAGCTTAGATATAGTTAGGGATGCAGAGGATAGATTAGAATGAGGAAATGGTTTAAAATTTGAAGAAATGTATTTGTATATGTAACAAGAGAGATAGAATATAGAAATGATTTATCTGTATAGAAATTTGAGAGAGAAAAATAGGGGAGGTAATTTGAATATATAACTAGAAAATTGGTCTATGTACAAAGATAAGTTTCGAATGAGGAAAGATTATACGAAGGAATATATTGAGGATGAAGCGTGAGGAAATAATTTGAGTAAATTGAGACACTTATAGGGAAAGGATTAACATAATAAGGAAGTAATTTGCATTTATGGAGTAATAAATTCCAAATAGTTAAGCTGTTTGTATATAGATTCATATATTCGAGGATTGAAAAAACAATAGTGATATGATTTGTATATATTTAATAACGAAGGTATGAAATAAGGAAAACAATTTATCTAATGCAGAAGAAATTCTCTTATAGAAGATATCCTATTCTTTCCTATGGCTTCGGATGTTTCTGAGGCATATTTACGAGAGGAAGAATATGAATTTACTTCCTCCCTGGTATATATATATATATATA